>NW_027257576.1:91788-371444 GCF_043159975.1 Macaca nemestrina
TCAGGGGGGCGGGCCGGGGGTGGCGGCTGGGAGCCCGATCGCGGGGGGCGCCTGCACCCCCTGCGATGGGGCTCCCAGAATCCAGGGTGGCGGGCCGGGGGGTGGCGGCTGGGAGCCCGATCGCGGGGGGCGCCTGCACCCCCGGCGATGGGGCTCCCAGAAGCCAGGGGGGCGGGCCGGGGGTGGCGGCTGGGAGCCCGATCGCGGGGGGCGCCTGCACCCCCGGCGATGGGGCTCCCAGGAGCCAGGGGGGCGGGCCGGGGGTGGCGGCTGGGAGCCCGATCGCGGGGGGCGCCTGCACCCCCGGCGATGGGGCTCCCAGGAGCCAGGGGGGCGGGCCGGGGGTGGCGGCTGGGAGCCCGAACGCGGGGGGCGCCTGCACCCCCGGCGATGGGGCTCCCAGGAGCCAGGGTGGCGGGCCGGGGGTGGCGGCTGGGAGCCCGAACGCGGGGGGCGCCTGCACCCCCGGCGATGGGGCTCCCAGGAGCCAGGGGGGCGGGCCGGGGGTGGCGGCTGGGAGCCCGATCGTGGGGGGCGCCTGCACCCCCGGCGATGGGGCTCCCAGGAGCCAGGGGGGCGGGCCGGGGGTGGCGGCTGGGAGCCCGATCGCCGGGGGTGCCTGCACCCTCGGCGATGGGGCTCCCTGGAGCCAGGGGGGCGGGCCGGGGGTGGCGGCTGGGAGCCCGATCAGGGGGCGTGCCTGCACCCCCGGCGATGGGGCTCCCAGAATCCGGGGGGGGGGCCGGAGGTGGCGGCTGAGAGCCCGATCGCGGGGGGTGCCTGACCCCCCGGGGATGGGGCTCCCAGAAGCCAGGGGGGCGGGCCGGTTGTGGCGGCTGTGAGACCGATCGCGGGGGGTGCCTGACCCCCCCGCGATGGGGCTCCCAGAAGCCAGGGGGGCCGTCAGGGGGTGGCGGCTGGGAGCCCGATCGGGGGGCGTGCCTCACCCCCGGCGATGGGGCTCCAGAAGCCAGGGGGGCGGGCCGGGGGTGGCGGCTGGGAGCCCGATCGCGGGGGGTGCCTGACCCCCCAGCGATGGGGCTCCAGAAGCCAGGGGGGCCTTCCGGGGGTGGCTCCTGGTAACCTGATCTGGATATTTGGAAGAATATCACAAGGGGTTGTCCAGTGTCTGTAATTCTGAGATTAATATCTGTCTCTCGGCCTTGGAATATTGAGAAGGATGAAACAGGGTGAATGTCCACCCTGTGCCACATTGCGAGTAGTATCAGCCTGTCCCCTCCATGGGTATTACGAACAATATCCCAGACTGGGTGTACGCCTCCTGCTGTACAGAGTGCAATATCATCCTCTCCCTCCCAGGATAGTAATTACAATATTACTGGGCGGGAGCACACAGCCTGTGAATTATTATCATCCTCTCCAACTCCGTATACTAGGATCTATATCTCAGAAAAACTGTCCCCTCAGTGCCATATTCGGACTAATAGCAAAGGCTTCTTCCGGGAATATTAGGAGCAATATTACCACGTAGCTATCCATCCATTGCTATAATTGGAGTCATGTGATACTCTACCCCCGTTCATATTAGGATCAGTGTCACGTGGTGAGTGTACACCTACTGCGATATTAAAACTAAAGTCCTGCTTTCCGACCCTGGTTATTAAGAACAGAATCACAAGTAGGTTTACACTTCCTGTGGAATGAGGAATAATAATATGATTATTAATCATCAATGATCGATTTTAATAATTATCAATGATACTAAAAATTCATAAGATACCATTATTAATTATGGATTATGATTTTCAATACATGATTATGCCTGCTTTCAATTAATTATTAATATTAATGTCATCTAATAATATTATTAGTTCCTAATACTAATCATTATTGTATTCCCAGCATCACTGGGTATTGATTTAAGTCACATTAATTGCTAATATCATAATATTATTAATAGTGATATTACTAATAATTATGATTACAAATGGTTAACCTTTTAAAACAGTATTCATTTTTACTCTCTTTATTGTGCTCATTAATATCAATAATTATTATTAATATTAATATAATTATTAATATTAAAGATTAATAAACTTGCTCCTGATGTAAACCCGGGAGAGGACGAGGTTAATTTCTATATCACAACGGTGTACACCCCCCGTGACAGAGTTTCCAACTTCTGCTTGGGAGAGGAGGATATGACAATCAGTTTCACTGGAAGTAGAAACAACGGTGGGATACTGTTCTGAATATTCAGGGAGGAAGAAGCTGATGTGACTCCTAATACAGAGGGGGTTACTCCCTCTGAGGGTGTGCACACTGGGGGTGTACAATCGTCTGAGAAGGAGTTGAAATTTTCCGTTGGGGAGATGATATTACTCGGAATATGAGAAAGAGGCTGGGGGTCCACAAGGCTCCCAGAAGCCAGGGGGGCGGGCCGGGGGTGGCGGCCTGGAGCCCGATCTCGGGGGTTGCCTGCACCCCCGGCGATGGGGCTCCCAGAAGCCGGGGGGCGGGCCGGGGGTGGCGGCTGGAGCCCGATCGCGGGGGGTGCCTGCACCCCCGGCGATGGGGCTCCCAGAAGCCGGGGGGCGGGCCGGGGGTGGCGGCTGGGAGCCCGATCGCGGGGGGTGCCTGAACCCCCGGCGATGGGGCTCCCATTAGTCAGGGGCGCGGGCCGGGGGGTGGCGGCTAGGAGCCCGATCGCGGGGGGTGCCTGCACCCCCGGCGTTGGGGCTCCCAGGAGCCAGGGGGGCGGGCCGGGGGGTGGCGGCTGGGAGCCCGATCGCGGGGGGTGCCTGCACCCCCGGCTATGGGGCTCCCAGGAGCCAGGGGGGCGGGCCGGGGGTGGCGGCTGGGAGCCCGATCGCGGGGGGTGCCTGCACCCCCGGCGATGGGGCTCCCAGGAGCCAGGGGGGCGGGCCGGGGGTGGCGGCTGGGAGCCCGATCGCGGGGGGTGCCTGCTATTAATCCCAATATGGCACAGAGGGTATAGCTCTTCTGAGATATTGTTCCTAGTATACGGAAGGGTAGAGGATGATAATGATTCGCAGGTTGTGTGCTCCCGCCCGGTGATATTGTTATTACTATCCTGGAAGGGAAAGGATGATATTGCACTCTGTACCGCTAGAGGCATACACCCAGTCTGGGATATTGTTCCTAATGTACATGGAGGGGACAGGCTGATATTACTCGCAATGTGGCACAGGGTGGACATCCACCCTGTTTCATCCTTCTCAATATTGCAACACCGAGAGACTGATATTACTCTCAGTATCACAGACACTGTACAACCCTTGTGATACTCTTCCAAATATCCAGATGAGGTTCCCCGCTCCCACCCCGTCCGGCCCCCCCTGGCTTCTGGGAGTCCCATCGCCTGGGGTGCAGGCACCCCCGGCGATCGGGCTCCCAGCCGCCACCCTCGGCTCGCCGCCGTGGCTTCTGGGAGCCCCATCGCTGGGGTTGCAGGCACGCCCCCCGATCGGGCTCCCCGCCGCCACTTCCGGCCCGCCCCCCTTACTTCTGGGAGCCCCATCACTGGCGGGTGAGGCACCCCCCGCCTTCGAGCCCTTGGCAGCCACCCCTGGCCCGCCCTCCTGGCTTCTCGGAGCCAGAATGAGATTAGTAAAAGGGACCCTGGAAAGCTGACTTGCTCCTGAACCGTGGGAGGGTGGTGTGAGATGGTTCCTTTGATGAAGCAGAAAGCAGCCCTCGCCAGACACTAAGTCTGCCACTCCATTGACCTTGGACTCTCAGCCTCCAGACTGTGAGAAATTAGTATCCATTGTTCATAAATCACTCAGTCTAGGTCAGGCACAGTGGCTCACGCTTGTAATCACAGCACTTTGGAAGGCTAAGCCAAGTGGATCAAGAGGTCAAAAAATCGAGACCATCCTGGCCAACATGATGAAACCAAATCTCTACTAAAAATACAAAAAAAAAAAAAGAAATGCCAGGTATGGTGGTGGGCACCTGTAGTCCCAGCTTCTCAGGAGGCTGAGGCAGGAAAATCACTTGAACTCGGGAGGTGGAGCTTGCAGTCAACCGAGATCGCACCACTGCTCTCCAGCCTGAGCAACAGAGCAAGGCTCCATTTCAAAATAAATAAATAAATAAATAAATAAATAATTAAATAAACGTCCCAGTCTATGGCACTTTGTCATAGCAGCCTGAATGAACTAAGACAGCTCAGTATGAATCAAACAGAAGGCCAGGTCACAGGAACCTAAAGGAAGTCCTCCTAGAAGCAGAATGACATCAGGGAAGAAGGAACAATGGCAGGAGGGGCAAAATAGGACCTCAGGGCTGTTCTAGGACACCGACGTCCCAGGCTGTGAGGCCACCTTTGGAGCGTGGCATCCTGCCAACCCAGATCAGTGGCACAGGTGCCTACCGGGAGCTGTGCAGCAGACCCCCTCTTGCTCAAGGAGCCTTCTCGGGACCAGTCTTCCGGACTGGCATTGGACAAGAGCTTTACAAATGTCCTCACAATTGCATCCATGGGCAAGAAATTCCACTTCTAGAATCATTCTTAAAGAAAAAGAAAAATGTTTAAATAAATAAATAAAACAATAAAATTAGACTCATTCTTGGAATGTTGCCAGGATATAGCTTACAAGATAGGAAAACAAGCTCAAATTATAGGAGTGTATTTAATAAAAGAAAAAAAGAAAGAAAGGAATAGAACAGTCAGAAGATGGTCATATTCTGGAAGAGCTGCAGGAATAAGGGAATTAAAAACAATATGCTCCAAAACCCTTTAGAGAAGGTACGCTTGGGCTCCAGACATTTGCCTGGTTTTTTGGACAAAAGTGGTGAATTGGTCCTCTCTCCTTCTCTCTCTCCCTCTCTCTCTTTCTCCCTCTCTATGTCCTTCCCTCCATCCCTCTATCCATCCCTTTCTCTCTCTCTCCCTCTCTCTGTCTCTCCCTCCCTCCCTTTCTCCCTCTCTATCTCCCCCTTTCTCTCTCTCTCTCTCTCTCCCACTCTCCCCCGCCCCCTGTCTCCCTGCCTGCTTCTCTGTCTCCTCCCTGCATCCCATACACATCATGGTAGAAAGGCCCCTTAGGATCATCCCACATCCTCTGTGGCCATCCACACCTGCCAACCTGCCCTCTGATCTGTATACTGTCCTGGTTTATTCTGCCCACCTGAAAAAGCTCGGCCATGCAGGTAGAAGATGCTGCTGTTCTATTTCCATGATGCCAAATGCCTAGAAATTAAGGGGAAAACGCATTCACCAAAAAAATGGGATTTTATGTTGAATCTTAGCATTCACTTCTGTTATCCTCCTTTTTTTTCTTTTGTTTAGGTCTGTGTCCTGGGAAGCTCTGGGATGAACATGACTCCTGAGCACAGACGCCGCCCTCACAGAGGTTCGTGTATGCTCGGCTTCATCCTCGGAACGTTACACTCACACTTGACTCGCCCACTTTATGTGTCTTTTTTTTTTTTTTGGCCTGACTTTTAGAAAACCAATCTGAGAATAAAGTTTAAAAAGAGAGTTTCTGAACCCTTAACTGAGGTCAAAATCTTGGAGTGAAAGCCAAAGATGCAGCGTCCAAGGAGTCAGGGGAATGGGGGCATCTTCGAACCCAGAATCAGTCAGCATTGGGGAGAAAACAAGGGCTTCTATGTGCGGCTCCCTGATGAGCACTCGGAAAGCAAATGCGTTTCAGTCCAGAAGAAGGTCAAGTGAGGAAATGACCTAAATGGGGCTTATTCCTTGCTCAGCCCTGAGACTAGGCTGGAGGCCCCAGGCAGGAGAGGGAGGGCCAGGCCCCATAAGCCTCTCACCATGGAAAATGATGATGGGCCAGGAAGCTGCAGAGTGAGTCGACCTTCTTGCCCTCTCTGCAGAGGCCTGGCCCTTGTGAGTGAACCCCCTCACTCCCTCTTATTATTTAGTCTTGCTACTGCTGACATATTAAAGTTGGTGATCATTTGGAACATGAGTGCTAAACTGAATTTTGTTAATTCTAATAATTTATCAGAGCATTTTTATATTTCTAGGAAACAGAATTATACATTATCCTCAGAATTATTTTATCTTTCTTGTTAATAATAACAGTCCTTCAGTCGCCCTGCCTTCCCACTGGATGTGAGTGCATCTCTGCTAATGTGGGGCATGAGAATGGATGCCAGAGGCAGAGCAAGCAGCTCAGAGGCCATAGCAGCTATTTATTTTTTTGTTTATTTATTTATTTATTTTGAGATGGAGTCTCACTCTGTTGCCCAGGCTGGAGTGCAATGGCGCGATCTCAGCTCACTGCAACCACCACTTCCTGGGTTCAAGTGATTCTCCTGCCTCAGCTTCCAGAGTAGCTGGGATTACAGGCACCCACCACCATGCCGGGCTAATTTTTCGTACTCTTAGTAGAGACGGAGTTTCACCATGTTGGCAAGGTTGGTCTTGAACCCCTGGCCTCGGGTGATTCACCCACCTTGGCCTTCTAAAGTGCTAAGATTACAGGCATGAGCCACCATGCCCGGCCCATTGTGGCATCTTAATCACAGAGTGAAGAAGGCCTGGACCCAGCGTGAAGATGATGAAAAGGGGGAAGAGCAGCTCTCTCACCTATAGTGCTGCCAGGCGCTTCCAACTTTCAACATAAGGGACACTAAATAGCTTTCCCAACGAAAACAACTGAGATGTTGGGTAAAACCTACAAAAATGCATCTTTGTAAGTGCATTACTGGGCTGGCATTGAAGGATGGAATCCACAGCAGTCGATAAGGAATTGGCGGGAACCAAAGTGGAATTTATTTTTCTGTTTAGACAGTTGCACAGAGGATGGGGCATCAGAAACAAAACCGGATGTCTCTCCAAAATGAGGTCAGAAATCTGACATCTTAGACTTAAAATAAAAGCCCACCTCAGAGCAGGAGCAGCAAGGAGAGCAGCTGTCCCTGCATTGGTGCTGGGTGGAAGGAAAACCACTGACCCTGAGAACCGATGAGAAACAATCCTCCAGGAGTTCATGCTGGAAGACCTCGAGAGCATGGGTCAAATCGATGTGGCACCAGGCGGCTGCTAACTTCACCTCTACCCCATGTGAGTGAACATCTTTGCTGAAACAATGCAACCCTGTCCTCAAAATATCTCCCCACTTAAAATTCCAAGAAAGATAAGTCCCTGTGCAAAAAGTTACAAAACATAAGTAAACAAAGTACTGTGGATACATCCAATAATTCAAGAAACAAATTGAGCAGAGCCACAAAAATCCAAAATGTGGAAAAGATCAACTGCTGGCAAAGTATCCACTGCTGTTGCTCCCGTTAAGAGACTGTATTTCATAAAAAGCTAGACACCCCCCTCTGTGGCCTCACACTTGCCTTCTCAGGCATGTCTGCCCCAGAAATGCCTTTGCACTGCCTTCTCCAAGAGACACATACGGGGCAAGAATATTTAGGCAGTGATTGTAGACATAGAAAACACTTGAAAGCCACCCAAATACATCTCTATCAAGGAAAAAAGCTGGCATAGTCACATTGTGGAATATGATACAGCTGTGAAAATGAACTGCCGTTAGAAGCATCAGCAATGAAAAATTACAGTGAACAAAGGAAATTACTGAAAAATACACTGCTATTCCACATACAGTTCACAAACTATAACATATGACATGGCTGAATAATATACAGAGAAATGATATAACTTATGAAAAGCAAGACAAACATTAACACATTAGTCCTATGTCTGGGTGAAGAAGGGAGACCCAGGTGATGAAAGAAGGGCGCATTGTAGCCTTTCAAGACACTCGATGCTAATGCATGATGACAACAGCGCAATTATTAATCTATCAGATTATGCATTCAGTTTTGTTTGTTTGTTTGCTTTTGAGGCGGAGTTTTGCTCATGTAGCCCAGGCTAGAGTGTAATGGCACGATCTTGGCTCGCTGCAACTTCTATCTCCTGGGTTCAAACAACTCTCCCACCTCAGCCTCCCGAGTAGCTGGGATCACAGGTGCCTGCCATGATGCTCAGCTAACTTTTTGTATTTTTTTAGTAGAGACGGGTTTCACCACATTGGCCAGGCTGGTCTTAAACACCTGACCTCAAATGATCCACCCGCCTCAGCCTCCGGAAGTGCTGGGCTTACAGACATGAGCCACCATGCCCAGCCAAATTTTATAGACTCTTAGGTGTCATATATTTCATAATTAAACATAAAAAACTAAATGTTTACTGTAGTTTGTAAATGAAAGAGCAATAAAAATTGTTGCAAACTTTTAAACATCAAACCTGTTGTATAGCTCATAGTGACCCTCCTATTAAGCTGTGGTAAGCTCCAATTGGTATTTCATTGTTATTTTCTAAAAACTAGGTGAACAGATGAAAAACAGAATTCAGTTTTAAAACAAGATATTAAGATAATGTTACTGGTTGAAAGTGTCCAGGTTGTTGGTGCCTTGAACCAAGAATTGGACGCAATGCAAAAATGGAGCAAGGAAAGAATGAAGCAGCAAAGCAGACATTTACGGAAAATGAAAGCACGCTCCACAGGGTGAGAGCGCCTGAGCACAGGGGGCCCGTTACTGAAGTTTCTAGGGCTTAAATCCCCTCTCGAGGTTTCCATTGGTTACTTGGTGTGTACCCTACGTAAATGAAGAGGATGAAGTAAAATTACAAAGTCATGTACTCGGTGTAAGCCCTGTGTAAATGGAGAGGATATTTCTTGTCATACCGCAAGAGTTTCCATTTGATTTCGTTCTCGGAAGTCAAGGTGAATCGGCCTTATGTTCCTGCCTCCAGACCCTTTTCTCCTGCCTCCGTGGAATGGATGGCAGGACATGGAAAATTGTTTTGTCCAAATGACATGGCCCAGGGCACTGGCAGCTGAGGACAAGAGGGAACCAGTTGGTGTCACTGAGGAACGCTCACCCGTGTCTCCACACCACACAGAACAAAGTGAGTGTCCTTGTCCTGAACCCTCTGAAGTGAGTATCTCGCCTCAGGGCTTTCATGAAACCCTTTTTAGGAGAGGCTCCTTCTCTCTCCTTCTGCAGCCACAAGGCAGCAGGGATAGCCCCTCTCTCGCTGAAGTTCTTAAAAAAACAAAGAGAATAAAATACTAGAATTAATGTAATGAATAATAAAATAATGAAAATGAAAGTATGTTTCACAGAAGCAGCTCTGGAATTTCATGTATTGGTGGCATTAAAAGCAGAAAATGGGCCTATAGGCCTGGCGGGGTGGCTCATGCCTGTAATCCCAGCACTTTGGGAGTCTGAGACAGGTGGATCACGAGGTCAGGAGATCGAGACCATCCTGGCTAACACAGTGAAACACCGTCTCTACTAAAAATACAAAAAATTAGCCATACATGGTGATGGGGCCCTGTAGTCCCAGCTACTCGGGAGGCTGAGGCAGGAGAATGGCGTGAACCCGGAAGGCCGAGCTTGTAGTGAGCCGATATCGCTTCACTGCACTCCAGCCTGGGCAACAGAACAAGACTGTGTCTAAAAAAAAAAAAAAGAAAAAAGAAAATGGGCCTATAGAGCTCCATTTAATGGCAAAAAATTAAGGAAAGAATAAAAAGACTCTGCTAATAATGGTGACGTGAGCTGCTCATATTGTCATTTTCTCTGGGACCTAATATTGGGGAGGAGGTGGGACCACCTGCCACCAGGCTCCAGGTGATTTTCGGGCTGTTCCCCCAAATCACTGCAGCCTCTTCCCTGCTGGTCCCTTGATCCTGCTGCTGTGCCGGGCGTCCTGAGTGGCAGGAGGCACCTCGGCAGCTTCCAGTGGGATAGGCCTGTGGCATCCTGAGCCTGAATGTCGTGATAACTAGGAAGTAAGGAGACATAAGCAGGAAGGGTTCAGGGATGGAGCAGCCGCTTCTCAGGGATCAGTCTCGGGCCCGAGCTGAGAAGAATCCCCTTTCAGGACGATGGCTCCAGGCTGAGGTCAACGCTGTTTCTGTGCGTTATGATGACTGACCTGCATCCACAGGGAAGCGTATCCGGGCTCCTTTTTCCCAGGCAATGTTGGGAATACCTTGAAATGGGCACTGGTGGATTTCAATTCCAGCCTTCCAGAAGCCACTCCAAATGGAAATTGAGCTAACGGATGCAGGTGGAGTAAGTAAACAACTTTAGGTCCCAAACAACAATTTTCACATACAATATAGTGTACAGGGAAAAATAAAGCCTCGGGACCCCAACTCACAGCCAAAACGGAAAAAAAATCATTAAGTTGGAAGCTGAATCATGCAAGAAACTGCCTTTCCTTTTGTTCCTAAGCAGATAGTTACAGATAGCTACATCTCCACAGGAAGCTGGTCTATGTTCACCTTATCTTATATAAAGGCTTATGTAGAGGACTGATTTACCGCATGTGAGATGAAGACGTAACTGATCCTTCCCCATCTGCTCTCTTTCTCTTGCAACGTGAGGAAGACCACAGGTTCGCTCTCTCCCCTCCTGCCCACCATTTTCCTCCAGCCCACCCTTCCCCTCCAGCCCACCCTTCCCTCCTGCCCACTCTTGTCCTCCAGCCCAGCCTTCCTCTCCAGCCCAGCCTTCTCCTCCAGCCCGCCTGGAAGAGGAAGAGGTCTGCAGCTTACATCAGAATCTCGAAGTTGACACCCAAAAAAGGTAAAAGATCCTGCGGGATGCTGGCATATACAACTAATGAGATAACGCTCTGGGTGTACATCCTAGCATACAGGAAGAGCATTCTTGTTCATGGCGGTGGTTTCAAATATTTCAGTGAGTTTTCCCTTGAATGCCTCAGTTGGGAGCCACTTCAGTTCAGCGCAGGAAGCAAGGGAGCTTCAAGGACTGGTAGTTATGAATTCAAGCTTATACACAGCGACAGATCACAGGTCTGTGGAAGATACTGGTCAATCAATATACAGAGGTAGCATTCCATAACTGAAGCATAGGGCATATCTGACTTCATCTGACAAGACTAAAATCATGATTGTTTTTCTAACTGGGAAATTTATGTAACTTATTTGCCAATAAACAACCGTCTCTCTCTCCCCATTTTCTGACATAACGCTAGTCGTTAGAGAAATGTTCCGATGATGTTCATGAAAGAACAAACCAATGTCTTCCGCTTTAATACCACCTGTTTCACACATATGACTCTTGCTGCTTCCATGTGACACTAAAAATATCGGGAGTGCCAGGAAGTCTCTTTAATCATCGTTCTCCAACGTGCTCAGGGGATGAAGTCATTCTGTGAAGTGGACTTCAGTTGACACCACTGAGAAAATGTCCTAGAGAAAGTAAAACTTGTAGTGGCCTCATACTTTACAGAAATAATCCAACTTCTTTCTTTCATTTCTTTCCGGTTTTTGGACATTAATTTTAATTGGTTCAGGGCGACCTGTTTCTGCATCAAAGTCTTGGGAAGCTTCCATCTGTTTTTATATTATATTATATTATATTATATTATATTATATTATATTATATTATATTATTTAGAAATAGAGTCTCACTGTGTCACTCAGGCCAAAGTGTAGTGGTATGATCACGGCTCACTGCAGTCTCAACCTCCCAGGCTCGAGCCAATCCTCAGGCCTCCACCACCTGAGTAGCTGGGACTGCAGGTGTGCCACCATGTCCTGCTAACGTTTTATTTTTATTTTTTGTAGAGACAGGATCTCGTTATGTGGCCAAAGCGGGTCTCAAACTCCTGGTCTCAAGCAATCCTTGTGTCAGCCTCCTAAAGTGCTGAGATTATAGACATGAGCCATGGCACGCAGCTGATTTATTATTTTATTTTCTCAGAACTCTATGCAACCTGATTCTTAATACATAAGGAAAGAGAAGCCAGTCAAAAGTGGAAGTAGTTGCACACAATGAAAGTGTCATTTGGCACTTAGTCAAGAGAGGCGGATTATAAAAATGAAAGATCTACATGTCGCAATTGGCTGTGGGCTTGGACTCCAGCACTTTTTATTTTTATTTTTTTAGGAGATAGTGTCTCACTCTCTTACTCAAGCTGGAGTGCAGTGATATAATCATAGCTCACTGTTATCTCAAACTCCTGAGTTCAAGTGATCCTCCTGCCTCGACCTCCCAAGTACCTGGGACTACAGATGTGCCATCGCTCCAGGTAATTTTTTTTTTTTTGAATTTTTGTAGAGACGAGGTCTCCCTGTGTTGCCCAGGCTAGTCTCAAACATGTGACCTCAAGCAATCGTTCCCCCTTGGCCTCTAAAGCGCTGGGGTTATAGGTGTGAGTCACTGTACCCGGCCAAGAAACCAACCCCACCTGTTTTCTATATAAAGTTTAGCATCTAGATACGAAGCAAAATAAGTTTTCAAGATCAAGGAGTCTGAAGGGAAGCTGCTGGGAGGGGAATGGGCTCAAGGCAGCGTTTTCTGGTCTACAGTTTTGCTTATTCTTGGACTTTCCAAAGTCCTGAAAGAAGCAGAAGGAAAGTGAGAAGAGAGGAAGAGGCAGGAGGAAAGGAGGAGGGCTGCACCTCTGCGGTTGCAGATTAGCCCAAGCCGGCTCAGTGGCTGGGAAGGAAGGGAGGAAACCCCCAAGGCCGAAGGTGGAGTCAGAGTCCTGGGTCCAGCAGAGACTGGACAGGAGGAGGGTGCCGGGAGCCAAAGACCTTCCTGCTAGCACTGCAACCTCTTAAACTGCTTAGGCTTTTATCTAAATTTGATATGTCCGCATTTTGTAGACCTCCAAACCAAGTCACTCAGGGTAACCCAGACAGGAAGGGGAGGATGATAGGAGAAGGTGCCCCACCTGATGATGCCCTTCTGGCTTTTATCCATTCCTGGGAATGACTCTTTCTCCAACTCGGGGGATACCCCTATGGGAGAATACAGTGGCGTGGACCAGCAGTGGAGAATTCCAAGTCCAAAAAACGATTGGCATTTTCAAGGAAAGTAAGAAATCATCCTGCATATATGAAATATTGGGAAAAAGGTTGTTACTAATAATTCTCAAGCGACCACTCTGGTGAGACTAGGTTTCTCTGGGGATGTGTGGAGCAGGGTGTATGTACCGAGTGAGCACATCCCACCCTTCAGACTCCTTCAGCTCCTGTCTACTGTAGCAGTCAGAGGGCAACTCCTGTCCTCATCTCCTCTGAGCGACCCACTCACTCATTCACTCACTCATTCATTCACTCGTTAACTCATTCACTCACTCACTCATTCACTCATTCACTCCTTCACTCGCTCACTCACTCATTCACTCACCCTTTTACTCACTTGCTCGTTCATTTACTCATTCACTCACTCATTCACTGACCCATTCACTCACTCACTCACTCATTCACTCACCCATTCATTCACTCATTCATTCCCTCATTCACTCACTCAGTCATTCCCTAACTCACCCTTTCACTCACTCACCCATTCACTCATTCACTCACTCATTCACTCACTTATTCACTCACTCATTCATTTCCTCATTCATTCACTCAATCATTCACTCACTCAAATCATTCACTCATTCACTCACTCATTCACCTCTTCACTCACTCATTCACTCATCCTTTACTCACACACTCACTCATTTATTGACTCATTCACTCACTCACTTGTTCATTCACTCACTCAATTCTTCACTCCCTCATTCACTTGTTCGCTCACTGACTCATTCACTCACTCTTTCCCTCACCCATTCACTCACTCACCCACTCATCTGTTCACTCACTCATTCACCCACTCACCCATTCACTAAGTCACTCATTCATTCACTCACTCACTCATTCATTCACTCACTCACTCACTCATCACTCATTTATTCCCTTGGTCACTCACTCATTCACTCACTTATTCACTTGCTTATTCACTCACTCATTCACTAAGACGCTCATTCATTCACTTACTCACTTATTCACTCACCCATTCACTCACTCACTCATTCACTCATTGACTCCCTTGGCAATTCATTCACTCACTCACGGTCACTCATTCAGTCATTTACCCACTCACTCACTCATTTCTCCTTCCCTCATCCACTCACTCACTCATTCACTGACTGACACTCACTCACCCATTCACTCATTTACTCACTCATTTACTCCTTCACTCACTCACTCACTCACTCCCTCCTTCATTCATTCATTCAGCAGCACCCATGACAGGTTCACTCCGTCCTGGGCTCTGCTGTTGCCCTGGGACTGCAGCAGGGAATAGTCAAAGATCTCTGAATCCACAGCATTCAGAGTTCAGCCAGGGGACCTTTCGAGAAGCCCAGCAGATAGGTGAAATGCCCCATGTGTGACACTGACGAGGATGTTTTAAGAGCAGCAGGGAGGGAACAGGAGTGTGCATGGAGCCCAAAATTTCTAAGAGGGTGATCTGGGGAGGCCTCACAGTGCAGGAGACCTTGCAGGACAGACCTGTGGAAAGTGGGCAGAGTCGGTAGGGAGAGGAGGGCCTGGGTTGAGGAAAGAGCAGGCTAGGCCTGAGGTTGTCGGGTGCCTGCATGGGCCTCTGGGCAGCACCAGGATCTGAAGGGACCAGAGGACAGGCCAGTGTGGCTTGTGTGGGGTCTGTGACTCCGAGTCAGCAGAGAAGATGCCTGAATTACATCCTGATAGGTGCACCCTGACTTTGAAGCTGAGGACACCCGAGACATGGAGGTGGGGTGGAGGTTGGGGCAGAGCAGGGGATGAGGAGGGAGCCTGTTTCGGTCCAGGTCAAAGGTGGTGGCCTGGCCCTAGTGGCTCCAGATGCAATGAAGAGCCAATGGGGACTTTCCTGAGGGACTTAGATGCCAGGGTGGAAGAGCACTGCAAGGCTTCAGCCTGAGCCCCTGGGAGGATGGAGTCACCAGGAGCTGAGGTAAGGAAGACTGAGCGATGGGGGGTTGTGTGGGGGGTGCAGAGGCCTGAGCTCAGTTTGGCCCCTGCAGATTTGAGATGCCCACTCCATGCACAGGCCGAGACAGCAGAGAAGGGGAAGAGGCTGCAGCTCAGGTAGCCCTGGGATGTGCAGCCCCACATGCTGGGGCACTGGGTCATGGTGTCCTCATGGCTGGGAGCTGCTTCCCTCCTGGGATGCCAGAACTCCTTTAGGGCACATCGGCAACTCCTGCGCTCACCACTGAGGGGAAGTGGGAAGGGCAGCTGTCCCTATGCATGTTCTCCTTCACCTTGTCCTAGGCAGGTCCCAGGCAGCACCACCCTCCCAAGTGGCTCCCCTTGGCCGCTGTCTCTAGTGTTCACAGCCATACCCTAGAAGAGGGCTGGACTCAGCGGCTCACTTCTGATGAATAGAACCAGGCAAAAGAGATGGCGGTCTCTCCTGAGATTGGATTGGGAGGAGCTGAGGTTCTGTCCACTGGAACTCTCCCCCTGGCTCTTGGTAGGTGCTAGTTCTGGCAAAGTCAGTCACCCGCCCAGGGCAGAGGGTAACCTGAAGCTGATGCCACAGAGAGACTGGGGCCTTCAGTCCAACAGCCTGCAAGCAACAGAATCCTGCCAGCAACACAGAAGTGAGCATGGAAGCAGCTCCTCCCCTGATGAGCCTGAGCCTTCAGAAGTCACAGCAGCCCTAGGCAGACACCTGCTGCAGCCCTGGAGAGCCCCTGGGGCAGAGGGCCCAGTGAAGCCTGCCTGAACTCCTGGCCCAAGGAGTAATCATTCCTGGGGTATAAGTGTGTGCTGGTGTGGGCCTTTGGAGTAATCTGTCAAGGGACAATAAAGAACAAGCACACACCTCAGGTCCTACTAGGTGGAAGCTGTACGGTCAGCACGGCATGTAATATCTTCCTCTTGAATTAGAAGATTCATTGCTAAGGCCAAAGTTAAAAAAAAAAAACAAAAACAAAAACCTCTAGTTGTAGCAACATTGAAATACATGACTTTCAAAAAAAAAAAAAAAGCCATAGCTATTCTTTTCCATCTTTGCTACAGGTATATATTAATATATGTTAATTCCCTGACTGACTGAGCAATGGGCCAAACTCATAAGAACAGATGTGTGAGGACCGTCAGTGACCACCCTGACCCCAGCCCTTATACACAGACAAACTTTTGAACATAATCGATAACTTTGGGGGTCTTGACACTCTAAATTTTATTGTTTTTCATTAGCTATTTCTATTCCCTAAACAATACCTGTTCATCGCAGAGAAAAATGGCATTGCCTATACTAAGCAAAAGAAAGGAAATAAAATGCTCAGAAACATTTACATATGTATGCAGACTCACACACACACACACACACACACACACACGCACGCACTCACACACAGGCTCGCACTGCGTCTAGGCCTGCCTTTTCACTTATTTGTATGTCCTGAACATATTTCCATGTCAGTAGACACATATCTTTGTAGTGGTAACAGCAACTAAATATTATTGCAGCGCATATTTTTACCATCATTTATTTAACTCATCATGTTTGAACTGTTAGGTTGTATCTATCATTTTCTGTATTACAGACAATTTGATGACAAATGACCAATCCCCTAATGTTCAATATAAAAATATCAATTGTATGAGATAACGGGTATTTGGCTAAAATAAAATTCAGTGTGGCCCACCTTCTCCACATGTAACATGCTCTAAAAAGGCATGAATAATTAAATTAGCCCTTCTATTCTCCAGCACAGATCCTGAGCCCAACTGTGGGTGCAGGTGCTTAGAGCCTCGGTCTGCTCTTCTGCCCGCCAGAAGGCAAAGGCCACTCAACTGCCACCTTAAGACAGCCAGGATTCGCCTCTCCCTTTTAATTAATAGAATAATGCTCAGGTTCACTGCATGAGAGCAGCGCTCTCTGACTTTGCATTCATCAGGATAACCTAGGTGGTTTGTTTAAAACTACACATTTCCTGGCTGAGCTCCCAGGAACTGGACTTCAGTGGTTTAATGGGGGTGTGCATAGGACAGGTGATGCTGGGGACCACGAGGGGTTAGGAATTTCGCCGTTAATTCTGGCCAAGGGAGAGATTAGACCATCCAGCATTGTCTGCAGCATATATATTTTTTTCCTCTTTTGCAATGAATATTTGATGCTCAGCAGGATGAGCCCCAGGATGAGGCACACATCCAAGAAAAATCCATGCCTCTCCATCTTTTCCCCAGGATTGCCCTTTGGTGAGACTCTCCTTTGCGATTGCTTCACTTTCCCGGGTTCACAGAACAAACCTCTTCTTAGTCTCTTTTGTTGTTTCCTATCTGTTCAACAAACACCCACTGCGCAGGACCATCCTCCGGAAAGCCCTCGAGTGGGGCCGTTTGGGAGCCCTTCTTCGTGGGGTGAGCACTGAAGGAACCGGGATCCCATAAGCCCGTGCTTTTGTAGGGGCTGCTCCCTCTCCCATCGCAGGTAACTGGCACCAGGCTGCTAAGCTGTGGATGGGCAACTGGCACAGCACTTTGGATGTGCGTATTTCAGCCCGTGGAGTTGGCCGGTGAAGTCAGCCGAGGTCGGCACAGCGTACAGCAGCGCGCCTGTTCGTAGGGAGGAAGGGTCGTCCCGCCTCCCCGCCAGGTCAGTCCCGTTGCGCCTCCTCCTGTCCCACTCTGACTTTCGCGCGCCCAGGCGTCTCTGAGGGTAGCGCCCCGATACTCTCCCCCACCCCAAGGATTCTTCTCCCCACGGGACGGGCTGGGGGCCCGGGAGCGCCACAGACCCCGTGGACCCGGGAAATCGCAGCTTCGTCATAGCTAAGTTCGCCGCGCTCAGCTTTTCCCACCACCTGGAGGATCCACTCTCCGTGCGTCCTTCTCGACCTCAGGCTGCAGAGAAAACGTGGGGGCGGGGATCGAGGAAGCCGCCCGCAGAGGCTCCTAGCGCAGCCCCAGGAGGAATCCTGCCGCCACCAAGAAGCTGTGCGCCCGGCCGGGCTCGGCGCTGACAACAGCCGGATCTACCGGGCCTGCCGCGAGCCTCCGCGTCCAGGTGGGGTCTCCGCGCCCCAATTCCACCCCGCCCCGCCACCGGCGCTCCCCGCAAGTGCGGGGTTTCCACCAGCCCCGGCGTTCGCGCCCACTCACGGTCTCCCTTGCCCCCCCGACCCCGGGAGATGCTCCCGGCGTTCTATTCCGCCCTGCCTTGGCTCGCCTAGCGAACGATGTGACCCCGCCCCCTTGCGGTCTCCCCTCCCCCGGTCGCTGCCCCTGCCCCCACCTGTGGCGCTCCGGGCATCTCTAAAGGCCCCAACCAGAGTCCTCCAACGCACCCGCGAGGCTAGCGCACCGGCAACGCGGCCCCACCCCCAGGGACTCCGCCCACTTGTGGTGCTACCCCCGCCTCCGCGACCTCACCCACCGCTAGCGCGGCAGCCACCTACGACGACCCCCGCGTAGGTCCTCCTGCCCACACCCGCCCCCGGCCAGCCCCTGCCCCTTTCTCTGCCCCTTTCCCTCCCCCTGCCCCTGCCCCTAGCCGCGCCCCCACCCCCGCAGCCCCTCCTGTGCGCTTGGGCCCCGCCCGTCAAAGCCCTTCGACGCTAGGGCCGGGCGGGGGCGCGGGCGGGGCAGCGTTTCCGAGTCGGGCGCGCGGCGGCAGGGTCTCCATTGCCTGCTGCGCACCCGGACTGGCGGCTGCCCTGGGCCTCCTCGCCTTGGACGCGGACGACTCCCGGGCCCCCAAGGGCTCCTTGCGGAAGTTCCTGGAGCACCTCTCCGGGGCCGGCAAGGCCATCGGCGTGCTGACCAGCGGGGGACATGCTCAAGGTGCGCGCCCCACTCTGGGCGGCGAGGGAGGGACGGACGGAGAAGGGGAGAAGAGGGAGAAGGGGAGAACAGGGGAAGGGGATGGGGGAACCGGGCAGAAGAGGGGGAAGCGATGGGAGGACCCGGGGAAAGGTGGGGAAGCGATGGGAAGAACTGGGGAGAAGAGCGGGGAAGCGATGGGAAGAACTGGGGAGAAGCCCGTGCCCGGGAGCGGCAGGGGTACCTGCGGGGCGGCGGGAGCCGGCAAGGCAGCCCCGGGGTCCTTGCCGGGTGGGGCGGAGGAGGAAGGAACATGGCGGTAGGAACCTCCATTCGGAAAATAGTGAGCTTTCCACCCTCTCCGGTTTATGTTTTAAATTGAGCCTGGTAGAGGGGGTCGCCTGGAACACCTTCCGGGGTCGTTCTGCCTCTGAGCTGTAGGATGGCGCCGGGCTTCCCCTCCGAATCCTGGGTACAGCGCGATCACTTCTTAAGTTGCCCCCGCCCCCCAACTCCGCCCCACGCCACCCCCCAGCATGTCGAGGAAGAAACGGCCGGATCCCGGCGGGCCTCCTGTCGCCTCGGGCCCCCCGCGGCGTGGGCGGGGTCCCGGCTGCTGCAATGCGGGAAACGGCAGGGGTGCTCTGGGTTCCCGCTTGGCGTCTCCGAGGCAGTCCGGCAGCCCCTCGCGTTTCCGCTGGAAGATTTTAAAAAAGGGTTTCCTGCGCTCGCATGTGCTGTCGCCTTCCGGCTCGTGACAAAACCGAAAACTAAAATGGGTCCCAGGCCCTCCCCGCCAGCCTCCGCGGACGGGAAGGACCAGGAAGCGGGGACTCCAGGACGTCAGCGGCGCCGCAGCGCGGGCTCTGGGCTTCCCCTGTCCTGTAATGTGGAAAGGGCTCTCCAGGAGGGGCCGAGCCTGGGCCCACGACGCAGGCGCTCCGGGAGGACATTTAACATTGAAGAGCGAGAGGTGGTGGAGACTGCGCTCCCCAGCCCCCGGGTGCACGTAGGGGCACCGGTGCCCGGGTTCAGGAGGGTGAGGCCTTCTTGGCCAGGTAGCCTTGTTAAATCTATCTGAAAATCACAGATAACTAAGTATCAAGTCGTCACAGATCATTTTAGTATCCTGAATGAGATGGCTACGGAAAACATGAAAACATCGTTACTGGTTACGTGCATGATGCATCCAAAACATTGTTACCTGCACAGTGGCAGCACTGATATCTGTGGGCTTTTGAACGTGTGGACTGGAGTGTTAAGAGCCCTTCAGAGTTATGACAGTAGTTTGATTTGAATGTTCTTTTCTTGGCGAATAAATGCTGTACATTGAATTTACCCAGGAAACTAGGAAGGTGAACCCACACGAAGGACACAGGCCTGTGGGCTGCTCCAGGCGCCCTTAGGGCGTTGCAGGGCCTGAGCCATGCGCTTCCTGCCCAGCCTCCTGAGAGCCGTGACGGCGTCTCTGTTCTGCCTCACACTGGACCCGCTAGTTTCATATTCTTGTTATGGTTCCGAGGCTACAAGCGGTTGGATTCTGTGAGACACTCTCTGTCTTCCTCCTCCAGCTGCTTTCAAATGGGTCGTCTTTTTTTAGAACTGATTTTTTAAGCAGTGATTGATGGGGTGAGTTGTAGTGCTGTCCTGAACTGCAGAGGGAGCGCACTGAGGAACCTGGGTTTTGATGCTGTGCACATCAGCTGAGTCACCAGCCCAGGGCCCTGTCAGTCCCATTATTAAGCTCATTTCTTGCTCTTGTCATCGTTACTCAGACGCCTTAAAAAAAAAGCAAACTCCTGCTTGCCGTCACTGGCTGAGTTTGGCAAATGGGTGTTTACCCTGGAAAGAGGGGCATTTTGTCCTCTGGAACGTCTAAGGCGCCCTTTGGTGAGGTGGTCTGTTTCTGACCACTCTATCCCATGGGCGTCCTTCCTGCTTCCACCTTCCCTTTCCGAACGCCTCCGCCTGCAGGGCTTTAACTTTCCTTCTGTGTGTGTGCCACGCAGAGGTTATGACTGTTGTGCCAGTGCCCTGTTTTTTCTCTTTCTTTCTTTCTTTCTTTCTTTTTTTTTTTTTTTTGCTGAGGGCCCAAAACTTGCTGCATCTCAAAAGAAGCAATTGCATCCATTTGTTCGCGATGAGCATAAACTGCTCTTTAAGGGATACTAATTGGTAAACCCGGCTGCTGTGGGTAGAAAGACAGAGGTGGCTGCGGAAGCAGGGCTCTGCCTCTTGGAAGCGTGCACAACCTTCCTGCTTTCTTTCTTCAATATCCGCGGGGGGGGGGGGGTGGGTGGTTAATTTTAATAAGCCCTGGAAACCAACAAAGCAGGAAAGTGCTAAGACATTGAGGTGTGAGCCTCTCATTCTTCCTTCACTGAGGAAGGAAGGAACCAGTTGCCTCTTCGTTTTGGGGCTGCAGGGTATGTTTGGCAGAGACACTGGCCCTTTGTGCTGTGTGACTCATGAATTGAGATAGTTCTTTACTAAGTGTTTTGTGCAGTAGGTATGAAAATGGGGAAAGAGGGAGCACTGTCCGGGGTGGAGAGGCGTGGAGAGACGCTGTGATACATAGCGAGTCCTTTTCTTCTGGGCTCCTGGTTTTCAATCTTTTTCTTCTTTTTTTCCTAACAGGTTGAAAGATGATTTTTGTGTCTTAATTAAAAGATTGAAGACTGTGGGTCAGACCCAAACTAATTCCATTGGCATCAAAGAAAAGGATTCTTTACATATTTATCTATAGGCACAATTAATTTTTTTATTTTTTGCTGAATTATCTGGTTAGTCAAATCATACATTAGAGAAGTAATATTAAAAATTAAAAAATAAAAAATGTATCTGTAAACATATCCCCCTTCCATTCCAGTCTTTGTCTCTGTGTAATTTTAGAACCTTGGGCCATGATGTACATAGAGTTTATATTCTTTTAATATCTTGCTACTTCATTGTTTTCATGTTTAATCTTTGGGTTGATGTATCACAGGTTACTTGACCGTTTCTTACAGGTGTTTGGTTTAGTTTTTTTTTTCCCTTAACGCTAATGTAAATTTGAGTGTTTGGATGGTAGTTTTAGCAGAATTTAAGGCAGAGTCTCAGTTAGGGTGATGGATCGATTTATAGTCCCTAGTTTGAGGAGGGAGGTGGCAATATGCCCTTTCTTCTAAAATTGATATGTTAAATCACAATGGACATTTACACGATTTTGAGCACTTGGGACTCCCCTGGGGTTCACTGGTATTGCACGGTCAGGGCTGGGGATCTTCTGCTGGAGAGGCCCCCAGCGTGCCCAGCGCAGGGTCCTGAGTGTGTTGCTGCAGGACAAGCTCTGGGCTTTGCCCTGCAGCGGCTGTCGCTCTGGGAAGAGCTGGCTGCTCCAGGAATGAGGCCTATGCTCTGAAGCTCACAGTCAGCAGACCAGCAAAGGTCAGCACAGATGACCTTATATGAATCATTCATTTAACAAGCATTCATGGAATACACATTCCATGCAGTTGGAACTTAGAGTGGAAGGCCATCAGTTCACTGTTGTCTCAGCAGAACTTTGTCCCTGGGTCCCTGTTGAACTTAGAGTGGAAGGCCATCTGCTCACTATTGTCTGAGCAGAGCTTGGTCCCTGGGTCCCTGTTGAACTTAGAGTGGAAGGCCATCAACTCACTGTTGTCTGAGCAGAGCTTGGTCCCTGGGTCCCTGTTGAACTTAGAGTGGAAGGCCATCAGCTCACTGTTGTCTGAGCAGAGCTTGGTCTCTGGCTCCCTGTTGTAGCCTCCGCTCCTAGGAGGTGCACGGTGAGTGTTGGGGGACCCTCCACAGGCACAATTGCTGAACAAGGACCCCTCCCAAGGGTGTCAGCCCTAGGCCCTGAGCTCTGAAGAGGAGGAAGGCATTCCTGGGGCCATCTCCCCTTCTGGATACTGAGCTCTGCACAGAGAGAAACTCTTCCACATTCACTGCAGTGAAGTTCATACTTTAGAGACTGGGGCCTGCATTCCCCAGAATTTCCATGGCCACAGGTGGTGGCTGCACCATGCGACTGGTGTCTATGTTCCCTGGAATTTCCGTGGCCATAGATGGTGGCTGTACCATGTGACTGGGGTCTGCATTCCCTGGAATTTCCGTGACTGCAGATGGTGGCTGCACCATGCGACTGGAGTCTGTGTTCCCCAGGATTTCTATGACCACAGGTGGTAGCTGCACCATGCGACTGGAGTCTGTGTTCCCCAGGATTTCTGTGACCACAGGTGGTAGCTGTACCATGTAACTGAGGGTCTGCGTTCCCGTGAATTTCCGTGGCCATAGTTGGTGGCTGTACCATGGGAATGAGGGTCTCTGTTCTCTGGAATTTCCATGGCCATAGGTAGTGGCTATACCATGCGACTGGGGTCTGCGTTCTCCAGAATTTCTGTGGCTGCAGGCTGTGGCTGCACCATGCGACTGGGGTATGCATTCCTCGGAATTTCCGTGGCCATATATGGTGGCTGTACCATGTGACTGAGGGTCTGCATTCCTTGGAATTTCCATGGCCATAGATAGTGGCTGTACCATGTGTCTGAGGGTCTGCGTTCTCTGGAATTTCTGTGGCTGCAGATAGTGGCTGTACCATGTGACTGAGGGTCTGCATTCCTGGAATCTCTGTGGTCGCACATGGTGGCTGTACCATACAACTGGGGTCTACGTTCCCTGGAATTTCCTTGGCCACAGGCGGTGGCTGCACCATGCATCAGGTCCTCTGTCTCAGGAGTTGGTGCCATTGTCTCTGTTACTCCCTCGCCTGATACACAGAGGCAGTTCCTGACTTTATCACTCCCAGGAAACACACAGGCATCTGTTTTGGATCCTTGTTTTATTTCCCCATCACCTTTCTCATCAAAGGGAAATTCACATCCCTCTAAAGCTGAAAATGGTGTGGGGCCCCCTGGTGGTCTTTCCAAGGCATTATCAGCAGGTAAATTAGATCATGTGGGCCAGTGTACCTGAAATGAAAACAGAAAGGTAAGTCGTGTCACTAAGCTTTGGTGGGAGATTCAGGGTCTTTGTTAGTGGCAGAATCATCCAAAGTAAGTTGTTTGTTCACTGCAGATCTAGATGGTTGGCTGTGTCAGGATTAAACTTAGCCAGTGTCGACAGAGTGTCGCTTAATCCTCACAGAAGCGTGTCAAGTACATTGAAGAATAGCTGCCAAGTCTGCTATTGTCGGGAGAGAGGCAGGTACGTCTCTCGCTTAGCCCAGTGCTGCAGGAGGCCAGGCTCACGTCAGGCTGTGCGTGTGAGTGGGTTGGATTTTTAGCACTCTGGGACGGTAAAGCACAAACATCTATTTTTAACTTGTGGGTGACCTTCTTTTGTGCTGCTTGAGTCTCTGTGGGCCTTTCTCTGTTTCCTTCCTGAGGAGTCTGTGCCAGGGTCCCAAGCGTTCTCTGGGCTGCACCTCCGCGCCTGCCCAGTGAGGAGCCTCCTCCTGGTGGCTGTGGGACTGGGCTGGGCCCACACTGTCAGCATCGTCTGGGGTAAGCAAGCCCGTCCTTCCACACCTCAGTGTCCCCAGCTGTTGAACAGGGCTAATCAACTGACCGTCAGGATTAATGGGGATCAGATGCGCTCATCTCATAGCCCTGCTTGGTAAATAGCCACTTCCACTCTGTCCTCCAATGTGCTACTCTAGACTTTTTCTTTACCTCCATTTAGCCAGGTGATTCGAGGTGACAGTGACTATCAAGAGGGATGTACAGAGGAAACCAGTGGAAGAGAGCTCGAGGAGCAGACATGGGCGCAGGGAGCACAGTGCGGGGAGCACGGCTGCAGGGAGCATAGGCATGGGGAGCACAGATAGGTGTAGGGAGCATGGGCGCAGGGAGCACAGTGCGGGGAGAACGGGTGTGGGGAGCACGGGCGTGTGAAGCATGGGTGCGGGGAGCACGGGTGCTGGGAGCACAGGGCATGGAGAGCATGTGTGTACTTGCTCTGCTCTGACAGAGGCTGCCGAGCATGTACTCTGTGCTCAGATGGGTCAGAGCCTCAGTGCCTCTTTTAAAAAAAAAAAAAAAATCTTTTTTTAAAGATAGGACTTCTGTCTTCCTGGTGGCCCCTTTTAGTCGATACTCTTTTAAGCCTGCTTTTCCAGAGAAAAGCTAGGAAGGATGGCCTATATAGGTTCCAGTCTGGGCATATCTGGAAGAATGGGTCTTTTTTAGGTTTGAGTCTGGCGTACCTGGGGACATCTTTGAACCTCCACTCAGAGTCCCAGAACCACGTGTAGAGGCTCCCCAAATGTCTGCTGGGACTTTCCCCTCTGCTCGCGGATGATGAAGAGCAGAAGCTCACCCTGCCACGACCTCTGGGGTCCTCCTTCCTGGAGGGCAGTGCCTTGGTGACCAGCGTGTGTAGGAGTCTGAGCTGGCACCTTCGGGCTATGCTGTGCAGCGGGGGCTCATGCCATGGGGCATTCTTGTGTTCTGCACCGGGACTGGTGACGTTGGGCATCCTCGTGCAGTGTGGACCACATGAGGTGCACATGAGCCAGACAGCTCCCGGAATTCGGAGCCTGGCTCTGTCTCAGGCCACCCACCTGTCTGTGGCATTTTTGAGGGATTGTGGGGACCGTATGAGTCTGTGTCCCCACCCTCACTGGCTGGACACCTGTGCCAGGCTGGAGCTTTATGTTTCACCATCCCCTGTTCCGAGTTGTGTGAATATTTATTTTCATTACCTACTCTCATGAGCTTTCCTTTTTTTAAAAAAAAAAAAATCGGAGACAGACTTTGAAGTCCCCTGGCCCCACCGTTCGTGGACCTAATGGTATTGCAGAAATTATGACTTCAATTATGTATAATAACTGGGGCTACTTTAAAAGTCATGTAAAGGAACAAGGTGGAGTAGCCATTTCAAGCTGTACATCATGCTGGATTCTTAAGTGAACATTATCAGGCTTTCAACACATTTTCTCTTTTTATTTACTTTGGA
The DNA here is from genome assembly GCF_043159975.1 of Macaca nemestrina. Classification (NCBI taxonomy): domain Eukaryota; kingdom Metazoa; phylum Chordata; class Mammalia; order Primates; family Cercopithecidae; genus Macaca; species Macaca nemestrina. The sequence goes on from NW_027257576.1 coordinate 117,312, forward strand.
GAATATAACGGATGCTCAGAAGCTGTTGAGATTTAGTAAGAGGAAGTTATCCTTAAGAAGCTATTTAAGCAAGGGGACAGTTGGAGTAAACGTAAATTATGAACACACACCTATTCCAAACCAGAGAAATAAAAGCATCAACTGTACTGGGGTTGAAACTTGGGTGCTAGTGTGTCTTTCCTGCCCACAGTGACTGTGGCAGTGCTGTGGGCAGGAAATTCTGGAAAGAAGACTTGGTGCCAGTGGTAATTTTTGTGACGATTCATTTGCTTTCAGCTCAAGTGACTATAGTCTTACTTGCAAATGGCTAGGTCTCCACCAATGGACCACAACACTGACATAGGACACATGAGAAATGACCCTTGGGTTTTTAACAATTATTATTTTTAATGGACACATTATAGTACATATCCATGGGATACAGTATGATATTTCAATACATGTTTTTCGTGTGTAATTAGCAACTCAGGGTAATTAGCATGTCCATCATCTCAAACATTTGTCATTTCTTAATGCTGGGAATATTTAAAATCCTCTCTTCTAGCTGCTTGAAAATATACAATAAATTGTAAACTATAGTCACCCTACAAGGCTATAGCACACTAACCCTTATTTTTACTATCTAGATGTAATTTTGTATCCATTAGACAACCTCTCGCTTTCTGCCTTCCCGCCGCCCTTTCCTGTCTCTAGAAGCCACTGTTCTACCTTCCGAGGGTAGAATATCGTTTTCCTCATAGAGATCTTTAACCTTCTTGGTTAGATTTCTTCTGAGGTATTTTTATTTTTATTTTATATTTTTGTAGTTAAATGGGATTGCTTTCTTGATTTCTTTTTTCACTGGCTCATTGTTGGTCTATAGAAATGCTACTGATTTTTATATGTTGATTTTGTATTCTGTAACTTTACTGAATTTGTTTATCAGTTCAAAGAGATTTTTGCTGGAGTCTTTTTTTTTTTTTTTAATATATAGGAGCACATTGTCTGAAAACAGACAATTAGAGTGCCTCCTTTCCACTTTGGGTGCCCTTGATTTCTTTCTCTTGCCTGACTGCTCTTGACTAGGACGTTCAGTGCTGTGTTGAATAGGAGTGGCACAAGTGGGCGTCCTTGTCTTGTTACAGATCTCAGAGAAAAAGCTCTTAGTGTTTCCCCATTCCCCATTATGTTAGCTGTGGGTTTGTCACATATAGCCTTTATTGTGTTGAGGTATTTTTCCTTCAGTGCCTCTTTTGTTGAGACTTTCTATCATGAAGCAGCGTTGAATTTTATCAAATGCTTTTTCTGTATCTATCGAAATGATATTATGGTTTTTGTCCTTAATTCTGTTGATGTGATGTAGCATGATTATTGATTTGTGTTTGTTCAGCAATCCTTGCATCCTGGGATAAATCCCACTTGATCATGGTGTATAATCTTTTTGATTTGCTGTTGGATTCAGTTTGTTAGTATTTTGTTGAGGATTTTTGCATCTGTGTTCATCAGGGATATTGACCTATAGTTTTCTCTTTTTATTGTGTCCTTGTCTTATTTTGGTATCAGGGTAATGCTGGTCTTGAAGAATGAACTTGGCAGGATTCCCTCCTCTTCAATACTTTTGGAATAGTTTGAGAAGAATTGAAACAAAAATGTGTAGAATTCAGCTGCGAAGTCACCTAGTTCTGGGCTTTTCTTTGTTGGGAGACTTTTTATTATTACTTAGTCATACATGTTACTCATTATTGGTCTGTTTTAGGATTTCCGTTTCTTCTTGGTTCCATCTTGGTAGGTTGTATGTGTCCGGGAATTTATCCATTTCTTCTAGGTTTTCCAATCTGTTGACATATAGTTGTTCAAAATAGTCTGTAATGATCCCTTGTATTTCTGTGGTATCAACTGTCATTCTCCTTTTCTGTTTCTAATTTTATTTCTTTCGGATTTCTTTTTGTTTGCTTAGTGTAGCTAATGGTTTGTCTATTTTATTTATCTTTTCAAAAAACCAACATTTTTTTCTTCATTTTTATATTTGTTAGTTTCAAGTTTATTTAGTTCCTCTTTGATCTTTGTTATTTCTTTTCTTCTACCACTTTTGGATTTGATTTGTTCTTGCTCTTCTAGCTCATTGCAGTTCCTTGTTAGGTTGTTTATTTTAAATCTGTTTTTTAAATGTAGGAGTTCATTGTTATAAACTTTCCTCTTAATACTGCTTTTGCTGTATACCATAAACTTTGATATGTTGTGTTTCTGTTTTCATTTATTTCAAGAAATTTTTAAATTTCCTTCTTCATTTCTTCATTGACCCATTGGCTATTCAAGGGCATATTGTTTAATTTCTATGTATTTATACAGTTTTGAAAGTTCTCCTTGTTGTTGATTTTTTTTAAAATTAAACTTTGTGTTCTAGGGTACATGTTCACAATGTGCGGGTTTATTACCTATGTATTCGCGTGCCAAGTTGGTATGCTGCACGCATTAACTCATCATTTACATTAGGTATATCTCCTAATGCTATCCCTCCCCCCTCCCTCCTCCCCCCTCCCCACAACAGGCCCCAGTGTGTGATGTTTCCTTTCCTGTGTCCAAGTGATCTCACTGTTCATTTCCCACCTATGAGTGAGAACATGCGGTGTTTAGTTTTCTGTCCTTGCGATAGTTTGCTGAGAATGATGGTTTCCAGCTCCATCCATGTCCCTACAAAGGACATGAACTCATCCTTTTTTATGGCTGCATAGTATACCATGGTGTATATGTGCCACATTTTCTTAATCCAGTCTGTCATTGACGGATATTTGGGTTAGTTCCAAGTCTTTGCTGTTGTGAATAGTGCCGCAATAAACATACGTGTGCATGTGTCTTTATAGAAACATGATTTATAATCCTTTGGGTATATACCCAGTATTGGGATGGCTGGGTCAAATGGTATTTCTAGTACTAGATCCTTGAGGAATCACCACACTGTCTTCCACAATGGTTGAACTAGTTTACCGTCCCACCAACAGTGTAAAAGTGTTCCTATTTCTCCACATCCTCTCCAGCACCTGTTGTTTCCTGACTTTTTAATGATCACCATTCTAACTGGTGTGAGATGGTATCTCATTGTGGTTTTGATTTGCATTTCTCTGATGGCGAGTGATTATTGTAGCAGGACTAGCCTCAGACAAAACATGATGGGAGGCTACATGTATCAGCTAACAGAACAAAACGTTTTACACTGCTTTCTCAAACAATGTCTGGAATTTACAGATAACACTAGTAGTTTTGGTCAGGGGTTAATATTATTATTATTATTTTAACCACCAGGGCTAGGTGGTGGTGCCAAGGTCGTCTAGCTATTTATCTTACTTCTGTTTCTTTCTAACTTTTTGTTTTCTCCCCCTTCTCCTGTCTTATAAACTAGGGAAAAGGGGAGACAGGGAAAAGCTGGGAAAGACAACAGGAGAAGTGGTGGTCTCATTCTATATTATGAGCATTTTTTCATGTCTCTATTGGCTGCATAAATGTCTTCTTTTGAGAAGTGTCTGTTCCTTGTTGTTGATTTATAGCTTTATTCTGTTAGAGTCTGAGAATATCCTAGATGTTATTTCAATTTTAGAAAAAATGTATTGAGAATTCTTTTGTAGCCTAGCATGTGGTGGATTCTAGAGAATGTTCCATGTGCTGAGAAGAATGTGCATTTTGTATCTGTTGGATGAAATGTTCTGTAAATGTCTGTTAGGTCCATTTGGTCTACACTGGACTTTAAATTTGATGTTTTGTTGTTATTTTTTGTCTAGATGACCTCCAGTACTGACAGTGGGATTTTGAAGCTCCTACTATTGTTGTGTTGGTGTCTCCCTGTCTCTCTCTATACATATATATGTATATATAAATTTATTTGAGACAGAGTTTTGCTCTTGTTTCCTAGGCTGGAGGGCAGAGGTGCAATCTCAACTCATTGCAACCTCCACCTCCTGAGTTCAAGTGATTCTCCTGCCTCAGCCTCCCAAGTAGCTGGGATTACAGGCATGTGCCACCATGCTGGGCTAATTTTTTGTATTAGTAGAGACAGGGTTTCACCATATTGGCCAGGCTGGTCTTAAACTCCTGACCTCAGGTGATCCACCTGCCTCCACATCCCTCCCAAAATGCTGGGATTATGGGCGTGAGGCACCACGCCCGACCTCTCTCTCTATTTAGATCTACTAATATTTGCTTTATATATCTGAGTGCTTTGTTGTTGGGTGCACATATACTCGTAATTGTTATATCCTTTTGCTATTTTGATCTCTTTATTATATAATTACCTTTTTGTCTCCTTTTTACAGTTTTTGACTTAAATTGTGATTGATCTGAAATAAATATGGCTACTCTTGCTTACTTTTGATTTCCATTAATGTGGAATGTGTTTTTCCATCCCTTCACATTTAGTCTATGTGTGTCTTTGCAGCTGAACTGAGTTTTTTGTAGGCAGCATATAGTCGGTTTTTCTTGTTTTAAATTCATTCAGGCCGTCTCTATCTTTTAATTGGGAATCTTGGGATTATTTTGCTATTGATATCACAGTCCAGACATTAAGATTTTCTCACTTAAGTCGCTTGTACACAAATTAATATGAAGAGGAAGTAGAGTTTTTCTTTTGTCCTTTTGAAGAGAGTGATGGATTATTATTTTGACTTCATGCAAGTGAGGGACTCACCATGCCTGTTGGGATTTTAGAATTTCTTTCCTGTTATTAGGAACAGCAATGATCTGTAATGGGTTCCTGGAATCATCCAGTGATGGTCTGAATATCTTAAAAGTTTCCTTTCATGTCTCATTTTCTATTTCTCCCCTAGTAGCCATGCACCCGGGGCAGGACATGGCCTTACATTTCCTTGGTTTCTTGATGATTTCTTAGGTTTAGTGTTTGACACAGTTAGGATTCTGGATAAAATCAGCCCTTCTGGGAAGTGTGTAAGTCAAACAAGGACTTTCTGGTGGCGTTATACAGGTTTCCCATGCCCCGTGAGTACAGGAATAGCCCCCTGGGGAAGGAGAATGGGCACATGATGGCAGGGAGCCATTCTTGGATGGTCCCATCGTTCTGCAGGAATTGTCATGCAGGAAGAAGAAGCACATGGCGACTGAGCTGGTAGTGATTCTGCTGATAGTTTTGATCGTTATGATTTGCTCCTGAAAGGTGATGTGGGATGAACTGCAATATTTAGAATGCTGACATTCCTTGAAACAAAGATATAGAAAAAGGCTTATAATTGCATGATGCCTTGTAGTTTTCAGCTGCTCTCATGTGGATCCTTTTTCGTCCTTCTGAAATGCTTTCCCAGGAGAGAGCGTTGTTCTTCGTGTATAGATGAGGAGCCTGGGTTTCAAATGGTTAGGAATTCAGTGCACGCATTGGAATCTTTAGTTTCCTGGAACATTTTCTATTCAAGTATAGACCACATGGCCTCTAAAGGCTGGCTCATTCTTAACACCGCGATTGGGGATCCAGCTTCACCTCTGGGGTGGGTGGCAGGAACTCACAGCCATCCTGGGTGCTCTGGGGTGGGGTGGCTGAGCTGTGGCAGCCCCTCCCAGCTGAGCAGCAAGGCTGGGGAAAGCTCATTCCATTCCCCTTGGTTCTAACCAGGTAGAGGCTTACACTGCACATTTCCTTAGCTGGGAACCTTTAGAACTTTACATTTAAATCTGGTCTGTGATCCAGGGGGTAGACACATGGGTATTCACTGTACAATTCCTACATTTTTTGTATATTTAAAAAATTTTTTTATGTGTCGTGGATGACAAAAGAAATGAGACCCCTTTGAGTTAGCTTTTCTGTATAGCATCTTCTAGAATCAGGAGGCTGGACAGGGTTTAGTTTCATCAGAAATCTGAATCTTTCTGGTCAAGAGACGGCACTATTAAGTTCTTGGTTGTGTGGTTTCTGGGAAAGAAATATTCTAAATGAGTTCCAGGAATCACCTCTGTGGGATTTCTACAGGAAAAGTGACCACTCTTGAAGCTTCGCTGTCACTAACAAGAATAATGGTGATGGTTTCTAAGCTGTCTCCAGCCAATCTTTAGTTCTTTTATGCAGAGTGCTTTTATTCCAAGTGAAGTGCCCTTCTGTTTAATAGTGACCTGCAGTTATTACAGGGATTGCAGCTGCATTTGATGGACGTGAACCTGCTCATCTCTGGCTCCCCAGCTTCGCCTCTGGGGTGCGTGGCAGGCGCTCCACAGCCATCCTGAGTGCTCTGGGGTGGGAAGTCTCTAGGGGGAGTGGACAGTGCATGGCCGGGACGTTCCTGTCCGACGTTCCACACTGGTGTATGGGCGTCTCTGCCCTGTTTCCTCCGTCCGTGCGTCTGTGGCGTTTCCTCTGTTCGTGCATCTGTGGACTGTTTTCTCCGTGTGTGCCTCTGTGGCACGTTTTCTCCGTCCATGCGTCTGTGGCATTTCTTCCATCCGTGCGTCAGTGGCGTTTCTTTCGTCCCTGCGTCTGTGGCACTTTTCCTCCCTCTGTGCGTCTGTGGCACTTTTCTTCCCTCCATGCGTCTGTGGTGTTTCCTCCGTCCGTGCGTCTGTGGTGTTTTCTCCGTCTGTGGATCTGTGGTGTTTCCTCTGTGAGTCTGTGGCCTGTTTCCTCCATCCACGCTGAAGGCCGTCGCTTCTCTCTAGTCACCACTTACTGATCGCTCCCTGTGTGCTGAGCCTGTGTCAGGCGTGTGGCGTGTGTCACCTGTGTGGCAGGGGTTTGCGTGACACACAGGGACACACGCTTGGGGAGCTGCAGTGATGGGGTCATAGCCACGCAGCTCAGCCCTCGGTCTGAGGGTCTTGGTGCCCACCCAGCTCTTCCCGAAGCAGCCTCGGGGCAGATCTCAGCTCTGCTTTCTCTCCTCGAGGTACCTCATGAAGTAAACTAAGCAAATCGAAAGTAGGAAATAGTTGTGAAATGAGGCCTGGGTTCAAGTGTGTGTGTTCATTTCTCTTTACATGTTTACTTCATGTACCCCCAATGATATACTTTCCAGCTGGTATAACAATTAATTACCAGCCATTACTGGTACAAAATTCCATGAAGGATATTTGAGGAGGGCATAGTCTCAAAAACATGCTTAATTTTCACAGTTGTGATTTGCATGATAAAGCTGTCAGGACTGTGACCTTCTTTTGTTATCTTATTTTTATTTTTAGACCCTTGGGAGGAAGTTATTTAGTGATTACTTATAATTGTGAAAATAATGTAATGATTACAGAATCTCATTAGAATAAATACTATATTTTCTGTTCCTTATGTCAATGAAATCATCTTAATCCAGGCCGATGTTGGCAGGAATTGTCATGTTTAAAATGGGTAAGATATTTATGTGATGTGACGACCTCCCGTATTGTCTCTGGAACGTATCAGAACTTTCATCTCAATTCTCACTTGTTGACACCCTACCTTGTTTTGTAATTATTCTTGTTTGCATCAGAATTTTGAATCCACATACCTGAGATGGTACTTACGTATGCATGTACGCATGCATGTGTGTGCATGTGTGTATGCGTGTGTATGTGCGTGTCCACGTGTCCATGTGCACGTGTATATGCATGTATGTGTGTGCATGTGTACGTGTGTATATGAGTGTACGTGTATGTGCATATGCGTGTGTATGCATGTATGTGCATATGTGTGCATGCATGTGTGCTCATGCACACACGTGTATGTGTATGCACATATGTACACGCGTGTGTACATGTATAGGTACGTGTATGCATGTGTATGCATCTGTGTGCACACAGATATACCTTTTCCTTTCATACAGGCTGTTTTGAGTATTGCTGTTAGGTAGTGACAACTTTCTGTTTCCTCAGTCAGAAAATGGGTAGCTCATCATTAATAAAGATGAGCATTCAACATCAAGAATAACTAAATACAAATGAAATTGTCATATTAAATAAATAAATTCTAAAACAAAGGCAATGTTCTGTACTATGTGTTCACATTGAACTTTCTTATAAAAATTGGTGTGAATATTTCCCACTTATTGGAAATCACATGACTAGTTTAAGCCAAAACGTGGAATATTAATTAATTCTGTTTTCAGATCACTTTTGCATATTTATGATTGATCTGTTCTGCTGTTCTGGAAGCTCTGAAAACCACTCTGTCTTACTCTAGCTGATGCCACGGTTGTGAGAATTCAGGGAAACAAGGTGTTTGCCAGTTTAAGTATTTTAGATCTCAAACTGCCTCTTTTCTGCATCATAAACCAGTCTTAAAGAAAGACATAGTGTGACTTGTAGTGGATTATGTCAGTTTTATTTTCTGTGGCTGAATCATCACTCTACATTGTGAATTAATGTTATTTTTCAGATCGTCTTCATAACACAGGGAGGTTCTCCAGTGTTGAGTGCAGGTTCAGTGAAAGTACTAACACTGTTACTACGGACTTAAACAGACTTGTTTTCTGAGGTGATAACCTTGGAGTCAGGCATTCAGTGTCCGCCCATCTCTTGGTTCCGAGTTCTCGGTCCCCTCCCGCTCTCCTCCCCCTGTACCCTTACTACTGTCTTACCTTCTTTTTGACTCCTAGGCCCTCGGAAGATGGTGTGTTGGGGGCAGGTGCCTGCTGTGAATCTTTGATAACTTTGGGAGAGAACTTTTTCTTTGGAGCAAGACCCCTCTCAATAAACTTTCAGTAGCCTGAGTATCATCTGTTGTGTGAACTATTTGTGGAAAATGTTCAGCATTTTTCCTTGGATTTTGACTGATCTTTCTCCACCTGCCAGTTTCTTCTCAGTTTGCCATGTCTGTACCCTCACCAACCCGTTCCAGCCCTGGTTACGTGTAAAGTATTTGAAGCAGAGCTCTGCAGATGAGAGAGTGTGTGTCACCCCCCGAGTTCCCGTCCTGGCCTCTGAGTGTCGGTTGTGTTTTGTTCCGAGGGACGACTCTGAGGCTCCTGGCCCCTGTTTTGGAGTACCCCACGGCAAAGTGGGTGTAAAATGAAAAATGGGTTTATGCTGTATTATTATAATTCATAGAGTAGATGATAAAAATGCTTGAATCTGAACAGCAGCTGAAAATGAGGACATGGTACCAGTTTGAATGTTGGACGACTTTCTTGAAAAAAGTTTTCATCGAATTTAGAAACTGTGCGTGTGCTGTTTTCTATTTCATACTTAGAATCTGTATAGTGTGTGTTGTATGAATGTGTTGTATGAGTGTGTTGTGTTGTATGTGAGTTGCATGGGTTGTATGTGTGTTGTATGTGCATATTGTGTTGAGTTGCACTTATTGTACGTTTGAGTGTTGTGTGTTGTATGAGTGTGTTGTGCGTGTATTTGTGAGTTGCATGCTTTGTATGTTGTATGAGTGTTGTGTGTTGTATGTGTGTATGTGTATGTCGTATATGAGTTGCATGTATTGTGTGTGATGTATGAGTGTTGTGTGTTGTATCAGTGTGTTGTACATGTGTTTATGTGTTGCATGTGTTGTGTGTTGTATGAGTGTTGTGTGTTGTGAGTGAATTGTACATGTATTTGTGTTGAGTTGCGTGTGTTGTGTGTATGTTGTATGTGTTATATGTTGTATGAGTGTGTTGTACGTGCATGCTGTGTTGTGCGTGAGTTGCATGTGTTGTATGTGTTGTATGAGTGTATTGTATGTGTATGTTGTGTTGTGAGTTGCATGTATTGTGTGTACATTGTATGAGTGTTGTGTTGTACGAGTGTGTTGTACGTGCATGTTGTGTTGAACGTGAGTTGCATGTGTTGTACGTGAGCTGTATGAGTGTGTTGTATGTGTATGTTGTGAGTTGCATGTATTGTATGTATGTTGTATGAGTGTTGTGTGTGCATGTTGTGTTGTGAGTTACGTGTGTTGTGTGTTGTATGAGTGTTGTGTGTTGTATGAGTGTGTTGCATGTGCATGTTGTATGTGAGTTGTGTGTTGTGTGTGCTGTATGAGTGCATTGTTCATGCGTGTTGTGTTGTATGTAACTTACGTGTGCTGTATGTGTGTATGAGTGTGTTGTACGCACATGTGTGTTGTGAGTTGCATGTATTGGTTATGTGTCGTATGAGTGTGTTATAAATGCACATTGTGTTGTGAGTTGCATGTATTGGGTATGTGTTGTATAGGTTGTGTGTGTTTGTGTGCAGTGTGTGTTGTCAGTGTTGTATAAGCACATTGTACATGCGTGTTGTGTTGTGTTGCATGTGAGTTGCATGTTGTCAGTGTGTGCCATGTGAGAGGCGGGGCATCCACATGACTGCTCCTCAGTGAGTCCTGCCTTGCAGCCCCTTCGAGCTTGTATCTTCCCGAGCAGCCTAGAAGCAGCAGCCAGTTTGCCTCTGCCCCTCCCCAGGAGGCCTCAGCCAGGTCCTGTGCTCAGCCCCCCGCTGGGCAGTCTGCCTCTCTTGTCTCTCTCTCTTCTCTCTCATCGTCCTCCTGCGCCTCCTCCTTCTCGAGACCTGCATCCTTCCTCTGTGCTTCCTGGCAAGCCACACCTGGGACGTTGGAGTTCAGGCTGTCCTCGAAACCGTTTGCTCCTCCCTCAAGAGCGCCCCCCTTGACTGGCCGTGAGCAGCTGGAGTGGATTGCAGGGAAGGGAGGTGGGTGTTCCTGTAGAGACGCCAGGGTCTTACCTGGGGAGAAGGGAGCCTGCACTGGGCAGGCTGCCCTCCTGAGGAAGGGGATGGGGTGGGAGGAGGCTCTCGTGGACAAGGGGCCCACCTCCTGCCCTCCTTCCCTCTATCCCAGTCTGTTGTGAGGGAAGGCGGGACCCTAGGTGATTTCTATGCAGATCTTCAATTATCCACGCTGTGAACCAAATACTTCTGTTTTTAAGATCAGAGGAAATCTCCTTTGTTTGTCTGCCTTTTATTTTATTTTACGTTATTTTTTTTTGAGAAGGAGTTGCCCAGGCTAGAGTGCGGTGGTGTGATCTTGGCTCACTGCAACCTCCACCTCCCAGGTTCAAGCAATTCTCCTGCTTCAGCCTCCTAGGTAGCTGGGATTACAGGTGCCCGCCACCACATCCGGGTAATTTTTGCATTTTTAGTAGAGATGGGGTTTCACCATGTTGACCAGGCTGGTCTCGAACTCGTGACCTCAAGTGATCCACCCGCCTTGGCCTTCCAAGGGGTTGGGATTACAGGCGTGAGCCACCGTGCCCGGTCTGTCTGCCTCTTAGTTAGAACCTGTGCATTTTATGTTTTAAATTTCACTTTTCTGGGTCAGAACAGTAGTGTTTCTTTTTCGTAGTGTTGCTATGAATGTCCTTTACGATTAGGAGACTGGGTTGACTGCCCACTGGAGAGTGGTATCACTGGGTCAAGGTCACCATCTGCCCCAGCAGCGTCCAGAGTGTTTAGAGTCTTTCCTGGACGTAGACACCCTTTTGTCTGACGTTCAGATAAAACCAATCACTGCATTCAGTTTATCAAAGAGGTCAGAGCTGGGAACCGTTAGTGCACATCCACCTCTCCCGAGGGTGTTCACGCCTCTTCCACGCGGGGCTAGGCTGCTGCTGAGCATGGTTCTGCTGGCTGTGGCTGTGGCCTCTTTCCTCAACCACAGCCATCGCAGGCCTGCCACAGTTTTTATTCTTCTAGAAGAGAATAGGCAACACAAGAGAAGCAAGGTATGTTAGATATGAAACCGTTAAAAATTATTTCCTCAAACATTGTATATATTTTTTGCTCACACCTAATTTGATAGCCATTTTAAAAAGATTAAAATGAAAAAAAAATTCCCCTATATTAAGTCTTTGAAAGGCATCCAACTTAGTTTTCATACAATTATTCACTCTTTGGAGTCATACTTTATTGGTTTCAGTAATGTGTAACAAATGCACCAGCATAAACAGATTTAGGAGCAAACAGCAGCTTCGTAATTATAGTTCAGCTCGTGGGGCCCAGCTGTGGGGGTGCAGCCTGTGCCTGCCTGTGCACCAATAGGGCTGGTCACCTTGAGCATCTGGGAGTGTCTGGGTAAGTGAGGTCTGGGCAAGGCAGCATCCACACACCTGCGTAGTTCTCACTTTGTCCACGTTATCCGACAATGCCACAAAATTATCAAGTAAGTGTTCTCCAAGCGCATATTCAGTTAGTGTTTGGAAAGTGCATAGGTACCTCATACAGCACCTTTAAGAGGAGCTAGGAGCCCAGGAATGAGAGCGGGTGTGAGACCTGTACTCTCTTTGCATAGATAAAATATGCATGTGCATATCTGAGGCCAGAAAGTTAGATTGGGGCCAGAATGTGGAAGTCCTTACCTGTGGGATACTAGGGAACCACTGAGGGTTTCGGAGAGAATCGTGTCTCTGATGTGCGGCATGCCGTGGAGCCGGGGGGTGACAGGGCAGGCTCATGCAGGGCACTCGCCGTGGCCGGAGGAGGATAGAAGGCAGCCAGTGAGCTGAGCAATTCGGTGCCTGGGTCAGGAGGGGAAGAGGGAGTACAGGAAGGCGGATGAAGCTGCGAGTCTGCACCCCGAGGTCGCCGTTGCGCTTTGCCGGAAATCAGGAGAAGCAAGTGTGGACCTGACTCAGAAATACTTAGAGACACCACTGCAAGCTGCAAGTTTGGAAATACAGGAGGAGGCTTGGGGAAAATCTGGAGCAGGGAGCATTTGGGAGCCTCTTAGGTAGAAGTGCAGGTCAAGTAGCCAGAGTGTGAGGCGTGCATGTCTGGAGAGAGGAGGCCAAAGGAAAGCCCACATTTGGAAATGGAGGAAGGGTTGGAAGACCCAGAAAAGGCCCTGCTTAGAGTCCAGAGAAGAGCTGGATGGCGCAGTTCACGAAAGCCCAGAGCCGAGAGTTTCCAGGAGAAAGTCCCAAGTGTTGCTGAAAACCAGGGGGCAGGACTCCAGTTGGAGCCTGTGAGGGGAGCCTGGCGGCCCTGATCCCTGAGAGCAGCCAGAGCCTGGGTGTCATGGTGGAAGTGGGTGGGAAGTGAGTGCAGGAAGCAGGTGGAGATGGTCCTTCAAGGCCTGGTGCTTCACACAGGTAGCCAGCTGTGGACCGAGACACAACTGGAGAGGGGTCTGAACCCAGAGCATCTCCAGGTGGAGGAGGGAGCCAGGAAGGGCAAAGGTATCCGGAAGAAAGGTGGCAGGCATGGAGCCAGGTCCCCAGGGAGGCTGCAGTCTTCTTTCCCTGTTCATGGACTGGTTGTTGGTTATTTTGAGTTCTCAAAGTCGTCCACTCGGTGCGGTCCAGAGAAAGTTCCCAGGGTCTCAAGCCGGAGCAGGCCTTGTGCTTTTCCGAACACTGTGCGTGTTGACTCAGGGTTACCGTCAATGGCTAATTCTAGCGTGTCTTTTGTTGAAGTCTGCAGAAGAGCCTCAACCAGCACCGGCTTTTGAAGAACTTAGAAAACTTGTGTTCTTCTGATTCTGGGATTTTTGCCTGAAATGCCTCGTATATTTTTGGCTAGGTGTTGTTAGCACTTGTGTTACAGCATTTGGAGCTCTGTATTTTTGTGATGTGCTAGCTGTGAGGATGTTTAAAATTAGATTCCTAGAAATCAGGTTATAGGAGCTCTCGGCCATGCTTCATGGGTTATGTTTTGACCCCTCATAGTGGACCCCGTTGCAGTGGCTATTCTTAGTATTTGTGGAACACCTGACTGGTGATGCTAGGAGAATGTGATTTGTTTTCTTTGTAAGTCTAAAGTCTAATGACCTTGTAGAGTCTTTATACCCATCTCTTATAAATCAGCTTTAATATACTTGAAAATGTCCTCATTGTGCCCTTGAAAAGCAGGCTCACATTTTAAAAGTCATCCTTTTAAAATCCTTTTCTGCAGCCTGTGCCCTTTGTCTGTTTTGTTACCTTCACTGCAACATCATGAAACAGGGACAAGGGCTAGAATCTGTTTCATACACAGAACTTGAAACAGGGACAAGGACTAGAATCTCTGTTTCATACACAGAGCTGAACTGTGCTGAGCGACCTGCTATGCTGACGTCTGTTTCTGTCATGAGAGGGAACCCAGGCCTCTTGACTTTTCCTTTTGTACATTTTCAAAAAGAATATTTTTTCCTCTCTTGGGTCCATTCCATTGTGGGATTCTCTCCTAAGGCTGTTTCTTTGCGTTCCATTTTGACAAGTATGATTTAGTTTCCGAGATGATGAAAGGGCAGTGAAAAGGCCTGGGAAAGAGAAAGCAGGAAGAGAAGGAATTATCTCATGATTTCAGTCAGAAGGAAATCACTCAGACAGAAACGCTATTCCAAGTGGGTCAGATCCCAGGAAGTGGGATTGAATAAGTGACATGGTATCGCACTACTCTGTTTTACATTCTTGCTGTTGCCAGGGGTAACGAAAAGAACGAGTATATTCATTCCGAGGTCAAATATATATCTTTGCTGACTCTGACTATAATTAGCAGAATTCGTTCAGTTCAAGTTTGAGAATACCTTTACAGAAGAGGGTCTTCGTGCACGTGTGCCTATTTCTATTTATATGTTCACACGTATTGGAGTATAAATGTGTGTGTGCTGTGTGTGAGACCTCATTATTTGAAACAAGAAATGTGCAGTAGAGCTTATTAATTACGGGAAGGTACATTTGGGGGATAAACCACTTTGTTTAGAATTGAATAATGGGGTCTTTGAGGGATGTATATAAGTATGTGTGTTTGCATTTATGTGTATGAAAGTGTATATTGCATGTATATGTGTTGTGCATGTATGTGTGCCTTTGCGTGTAATGTACATGTGCATGCATGTGTATATGTGTGCATGTGTATTTGTGTTGCATGTATGTGTGTGCATGTGTTACATGTTTAGGCACGACTGCACATATGTGCAAGTAGGCATGAATGGATGCTCATGTGTATATAGTTATACATGTATATTTGTGCAAGTTATGTCTACGCATTTACATATGTATGTGTGTCAGAATGTGTACGTATATGCATGTGTGTTTGAGTGTTGTGTGTATGCTTGTTCGTGTGTGTTTGAGTGTTGTATGTTTGTGCGTGTGTGTTTGAGTGTTGTGTGTATGTGTATGCATGTGTTATGTGGTGGTATTATGTGATTATGTGAATGTGTGTGCATGTGTGAATGTATGTATTGCATGTAGGTGTGCGTGTCCATGTGTATGTGTGTGTGTGATATGTGTCTGTGCATGCATGCATGTGCACATTTGATTTGTGAATCCTCTCTGGGAGGGGCATGTTCCTGGAGACAGTGCATGGGATCCTCCGCTGTCCTCTCAGGGAGAGAGACATTGTGAAAGTTCGAGCCATTAGGTAAACATGCCTGATGTTCTATAAAATATATATTTAAATATACCACTGGGGTTAAATATATGTTAAATGGGTGCAAAGCTGTTATATTGCATTAAAAGTCATGTTAGTACTTCCTGGTTAAAGGCTTTGTGAATGATTTCCTGTACATGGGACATAATACACCACACAGAATTACAGCGGGTCAATGGTATTTGCCAGGAGGTCTGGCTTATGATTGGTATTTCTAGTTGCAGACATGCAGGTTGAGCTTTGCTGGACTTAGAGGAGGGTCATTGACTCTGCCCACTGAATGATACCAGCGTCTCTGCTGCTCCCTTTTTCTGCCGGCTTCCCAGAGCTGGGACAGCTGCTCTCAGAAGCATTGTACTTTTCTCTCCATAAAAATCTGCAGCATTTGTTAGCAGTCCAATAGCAGACCGAGTGGCAGGTCCAAGGGCAGGTCCAGCGTCAGGTCCAGCATCAGGTCCAGCGGTAGGTCCAGCATCAGGTCCAGGAAGAGGTCCAGCGGCAGGTCCAGGGGCAGGTCCTGGGGCAGGTCCAGCGGCAGGTCCAGTGTCAGGTCCAGCGGCAGGTTCAGCCAACTTTCCACATGGCCCATGTGAAAAGGTACCCTCTCCCTTCCATTTTTTAAAGCAGTATCATTAGTAGAGCCTACTGCCATTTCTCCTTGAGCTCCTCACAGTGGATGGTAAGCATTTGCTTTATTAAAGCAAAGTTCCGTGCTCTTTGTGCTAAGTCTCCTCTGCCTTTCTGTGAGAGGCTAGAATTGGGATCGACCCTCAGCTGTGCCAGAGCCTTGGTACCTGTCTCAGTTCTGGAATCTACTCTGTGCTTGTTGCCTCCCATCCACCGACAGCCGTCTGTCTTCCTGTCACTCCTTCAACACGGAGTCCAGCAGAGTGCACACAGGTGAGCCTGTGTGAATGCTGGTTTTGTAGGATCTTATCGGGACCTTAGTCATCTTTTCACTAGGAAACCAGACACTGCAAAGGACTTAAAGAAAAGCCCAAAGAAGCCGTATCAGTAGAATCATAGAGACAGAATCCTACAACCATAGGAAATGGCATTGATTATCATGAAATGTGCATTTTATGTGAGGCATAGTAAAACATCACATTTCTTACTGGGTAAGAGCTTGGAAAAGAGATGATGAAAGTATAACTGACTCTACTCTTGTATCGTGGAACATGGTAAAATGATGCAAGGTATTGTATAGAATGGAACAAACAGAATAGAATTATATAGAGTAGCGCAGAATAGAACAAATAGCATAATGTTATATAGGGTAGCATAGAATAGAAGAAACAGTGTAACATTATGTAGTATAGTATACAATAGGAAAAATCATATTACATGGTCTAGAATAGAACAAGTGGGATAGTATTGTAGAGTATACAGTTGAACTAATGACGTAGTATTGCATAGCATAATACAATCTAGATTAGAACACACAGCATAGTATTAATATTACGTAGTGTGGTGTGGAATAGTAGAGTCGCATGGCACAGAACAGAGAGGATAGTGTTCTGTAGCACTGATGCAGGAGTTTTGCTCTTTAGCTCAGCTGGGTCCAGGTTCTTGTCTCATGACCAGGAAGAAACAGGCACGGGGACATCGAAGAGTGAGTGCAGTGGAACTCGTTAAGCTAAAAGTTAAGCTCTCAGCAAAAAGAGGGGTCCTGAGAGCAGGTGGCTGGTCGCCCCCTTCCCAGTTGACTACAAGGGCTTTTATATAGAAGCTGATGGGGCTGGGCTCGCTGTCTAAGGAGCAAATATCTGGTGGTTTCACCCCATTCCCTCGTGTGCATGGGGACCCTTAGTCTGCTGTGAGCATGTTTAGGCGAGCCCCCCGTGCAAGTCCCCCTATCTGCACAAAACATGGACTGGAGGCTCTCTGGGACCCTTCCCTTACTGTCTGCCTAAAGCAAGCTGGCTAACTCCTTTCTGTATAGAAGAAAATAGAATAGAATAGAACAGATAGTACAGTATTTTATAGTATGGAATGAAGCTGTAGTATTCTATCATAGAGAATGGAATAGTATAGAATAGAACAAACAGATCGTACTAGTGTAGTATAGAATAGTAGCCTCATGCAGCACGGAGCAGTGTTGTGCTCCCTATGTACAGAGTGTAACCACCAGGAGAGCGTTCTTCAGTGGGGCGTCACTGGCCCTTCATATTTCTTTGGTTCTGCAGAAATGAGGAGAGGGAGTTAAGAGAGGGGGAGGAGGTTGGCTTTCTTACTTTTAAGGCGCTCATTACTTCTTGGGGATCATTTGATGGTCCCCTTTGGTAGTATTCAGTGAAGCAGTCTCTGTACTCTGTGTAGGCTGAAATGTGGGGCAGTCTGTGGACTCTGTGTAGGGTGAAATGTGGAGCAGTCTGTGGACTCTGTGTAGGGTGAAATGTGGAGCAGTCTGTGGACTCTGTGTAGGGTGAAATGTGGAGCAGTCTGTGGACTGTGTAGGGTGAAATGTGGGGCAGTCTGTGGACTCTGTGTAGGGTGAAATGTGGAGCAGTCTGTGGACTGTGTAGGGTGAAATGTGGGGCAGTCTGTGGACTCTGTGTAGGGTGAAATGTGGAGCAGTCTGTGGACTCTGTGTAGGGTGAAATGTGGAGCAGTCTGTGGACTCTGTGTAGGGTGAAATGTGGAGCAGTCTGTGGACTCTGTGTAGGGTGAAATGTGGGGCAGTCTGTGGACTCTGTGTAGGGTGAAATGTGGGGCAGTCTGTGGACTCTGTGTAGGGTGAAATGTGGGGCAGTCTGTGGACTCTGTGTAGGGTGAAACATGAAGCAGTTGAGAAAGGATGAAGTCAGAAGTAGCTCAGCAGAGATGCACCAACTCTTACCTGGGAGACTGTGGAGCAGTCTGTGGACTCTGTGTAGGGTGAAATGAGGTGTTTTATGTAAATTGTTGTCTCATGCCTGGCACATGGCAGAGCCTCCGTGGATCTTGCCGTCATGAACCCTCTGATAACTTCTCTACAGTGCCCTCCACACTATAAATACCACACATTGTGGGAAGTCCAGGCCTTTTCAAAGGCTGGGTTTCATTTTAACAAAATTGGAATGCCCTGCATATTTGGAATGGCCAGATCATCCTGCACTTCTGACTTCACCTGTCCAGCTTGGTACACCTCCCTGCGTGCTGCCAAGGTTTACGGCGGAATTCCCTGACGCTACTACCCTCACTGCCTGCACCTGAATCTGCTGTGGGGTCATTTCCTTATTGGACTTGCCTAGGGACCTCCTGAGGGGTGGATGGGTCAGGACTGGGTTATCTGGGGAAGGTGTTCATGGCATTCCTGTTTGCAGTCTGTGTCTCTGTTGGAAGAGATGCTTTTAGCACATCCGTTAATCCAGACGTGATTAGCAAGGGGTGTCTCTCCCAGGTAAGAGTTGGTGCATCTCTGCTGAGCTACTTCTGACTTCATCCTTTTTCAAGTCTGTTACAAAGAGAACTTTGGTTTCTCAAGGTTTAAGAATTAATGTCAAAGAGCAATTTAGTGTTCTTTTTGAGTCACCAGCCTTGCTGTGGATGATTCATGAGTCCTTGGTGGTTAGGGCCACAGCACAATCGGTGGGCCGTCTGTTCCCCACCCTGGTGGATACTTTCTCACCCAAAGAAATGTATTCTGTTAACATGTCTCAATTAGAATATTTTAGTAGGAGACAGAGTTATGGCTCTTGTTTTAATTTGTAATAGAGGATTACTGTAGCAGGGTCAAGGTTGAGACTTGCAGTGTAGCTCATGGAAAACATTGATTAGAAACACCCAAAATATATCACCAGCTTTGTTGCTGCAGCTCCAAGGGACTAGGAATGCATATATATTTTTTCTTTTGTTATTATTTATTATTTTTATTTTTGAGACAGAGTCTTGCTCTGTCACCCAGGCTGGATTGCAGTGGCATAATCTCAGCTCACTGTAACCTCTGCTTCCAGGGTTCAAGAGAATCTTGTGTCTCAGCCTCCCAAGTAGCTGGGATTACATGTGCTTGCCACCATGCCCAGCTAATTTTTGTATTTTTCGTAGAGACAGGGGTCTCACTGTGTTGGCCAGGCTGGTCTTGAACTCCTGACCTCAAGTGATCTGCCAACCTTGGCCTCCCAAAGTGCTGACATTACACACATGAGCCACTGTGCCTGGCCGCCATGATCATTTTAAATGTGGCACTGAATATCTGCCTTTTTTTTTTTTTTTTTTTTTTAAGAAGTGCAAATGTTACCTCTCACACCTCTATTCTTTTGCTGGCCTGGGCTGGCCAGCAGGATTCCCAGGCTCGAGGCCATGTCTGAAGTGTTGTTGGACAGTGTGGATCTGTGACCCCTTGGTCTTTGGGGACGTGGGGCACCCCGAGACACCCACAGTCTTGCGAGGGCTTACAGCTCTGTGTGTGGCTGCTATGAGGCAGCTTTCGGTGGGGAGGAAGGAGAGCAGAGCCCATCTGTCCTGGTGCGGAAAATGCCCAAGAAACTAAAGAAATGGTACAAAAAAACATCATCTGCCCTGGTGCCGTTTCTGTTAAAAAAAAAAAAAAATTCACTCTGAATGTGGCTCTGTGCTTGAGGAGGATAGAAAATACCTGGAAAGGCGCAGAAAGTGTTCTTATGGGGTCAGCGCCGGGAAGTGGGATGGGAGGCTTGGGAGTGTGTGCAAAGGAGGACGTGGCGTATTTTATTCTAGTTTATTTGGTAGAGCAAGTGATGAAAGTGAAGCTTGAGTGATCAGAGCAGCTCGGGCTGGCCATGCCAGCGTGTCCCGCCTCCCGCCTCCAGCTGCAGCTGTTTCTCAGTCACAGATGAGACAGGTGGCCTGAGGCTGTGGGCCGAGGAGGGGCAGCTCGGTGTCCCGAGCACCTGACTGTCCAGGCTGCTCTTGGGCCAGCCTGAGGGAAGGGGCGGAGGAGAGCTGGGAGGGTGCACAGTGTGTCCTCCTCCCCCGCCCTGGGACTGAGGTAAGCCCAGGCTGCTGTCAGGATGGAGGAAGATGCCCTCAGGATGGAGGAAGAGGCCGGTGGAGTTTGGTCAGCAGCCAGTGTTGTCTTTCCCACAGGGGATACGCAGTGCGCCAACTAGCAGGAAAAAACTCTGCATTAGTTTTTAAATTTTGCTCATTCTGTTTATCGTGCTGGTCATGATAAGATTTGGATATTGTTGGTAGGAATCAGTGTTAATTGCATACAGGTGACTCTTGTCCAACACAAGCTTGAGCTTTGCGGGTCAACTTATAGGTGGATTTTTTCAACCAAACTCAGGGAGAAAATACAGTGTTCTGCCACGTGAAACGCATGTCGGCGGGCTGATTCTTTGTACACGCAGAAAATACAGCGTTCCTGCCATGTGAAACGCGTGTCGGAGGGCCGACTCTTTGTACACGCAGGTTCGGCAGGTCCACCTGTGGGGCTTGAATGTGCCTGGATTTGGTGTCCATGGGGTCCTGGAACCGACTCCCTGAGTCCAGCGAGGCTGGCCCCGGGATCGACTCCTTGAGGACAGCGAGGCTGGCACCGGGACCGGCTCCCTGAGGACAGCGAGGCTGTTTCTAGTAGCAGGTGGTTTATTTTGTGTTTTCCCCCTGGCTCCACACCCCGTTCTCAGAGACACGGCTGTCACAGGGGGACAAGCTGGGGCAGGGGAAGAGTGGAGGGCACCTGGTAGAAGTGGCCGTGGACTCTCTTAGGAACGATAACCGTGACACCTACCGTAGACGAAGATGTTGTTGGTCTGCACTCTTCTCGTGTTGGTCTGGGGCACACAGTGGCCGTGGGCTGGTGTGGTCCACAGCCCCGGGCTCCGTGGTCCCTGACCCTGAAATCCCATCCGGTGCTGTGTCACCTTGGGCCAGCTGTCTCCTGAGGGGAAGGGAACAGGGAACAGCCCTCCCCGCGTGGCCTCCCCAGCACCACCCACCCCCAGGACCTCCAGTGTTGACCCTGCTGGGGGCTCCTCTCTTCTGGGGGGACCTTGTCCCAACAAGAGGACTCCATAGGCTGCAGGAGGTGTCGAGCTATTTTCTCTCCTGGAACTGGGTTGCCGGCAGCTCCCAGATGCAGGAGGAAAGGCTCAGAAGTGCCTTCATAACAAGGAGTTGTTGACGTGAACTTTGGACAGCAAACACTGCTTACATTTCCTTTTCCATTTTGATGCGTTAATGGTGTGCGGCAACACCGTGACACACGGGGATGCAGGTGATGGGTGACCCCCCCGCAAGGGGGCCATGCACCTGTTTGATAAGAAGGCATGCTTCTCTTACTGCAAATAAAAACTTTTAATGGTTTTCTGCCAGAAAGACCCTGTCCTTTATGTAGGATACATAGAGGATCATTTGGCAAGGGATTGGGGATTTGGGGTTAAACTAAAAACAAATTAATTTCATTTTGTAGCACTCTGAACCCATTTGAGTTAATTATTCATTGAGAATTTGAATAGCACACACTGTTCTGACTTCCAATTTCCCCCTAATGAACGGCATTTGCTGTAACATGACAAAACCCTTAGTCTTAGAATTACTGGGTAATGTGGAAAAAGTCAAAGTTGGTTCTCTGTTGTTTTGCTTTAAGGAAATTATATTACTTTGCAGCCACTTAGTTTTCTCCTTTCCAGTAAGAAAAATTGCTTTCTTACTACCTGAAAATTCGTGAAGGTCAAGGGGACACAGGCTGCAGTGCATTAAAAGCCACCATCAAATGTGGACGTGGACCGAGTTTTCCCCTGTTCTCTCCCACCATCAAATGTGGACGTGGACTCAGTTTCCCCCTGGTCTCGCCCATCATCAAATGTGGACGTTGACCCAGTTTCCCCGTGTTCTCGCCCATCATCAAACGTGGACGTGGACCCAGTTTCCCCCGTTCTCTCCCACCATCAAATGTGGACGTGGACCCAGCTTCCCCCTGTTCTTGCTAACCATCAAATGTGGACTTGGACACACTTTCCCTCTGTTCTTGCCCACCATCAAATGTGGGCACGGATTCAGGTTCCCTCTGTTCTTGCCCACCATCAAATATAGATGTGGACCTAGTTACCTTCTGTTCTCACCCACCATCAAATGTGGGTGTGGACCCAATTTCCTTCTGTTCTTGCCCACCATCAAATGTGGACATGGACTCAGTTTCCCTCTGTTCGTGCCTACCTTGCCACCATGGCTCATTTCACAATCACTCAGGAAAGGAAGAAACATTATTTTTAATAGGCATAAAGGCAGTTGTTTTTAACCTAAGGAACAGGACATAATTCCAGCAATGGAAATGACCAGCCGAGTGGGTCTGTGTGAGGTTTGGAAGAAAAAAAGGATTTTAACTTCCCCTCTCTGTGTGTGCCCACCTCCCCCAGTTGAGAGTCACAGATTTGATTACTTTAATTTTGAGCTTAAAATAATTTGACAACCTAACAAAAACTACTACAGTCCTATAAAATTCTACTGTGTGTTTGGTTTTTCAGTTGCTTTTCTGAATATGGTAAATGAATGCATTATGAGTTGTTATTTTAGTAATTGCTGTAAAAATTAATGGATGTTATAACCAAGTGTTATAAAGTTAATTTAGCACCAAAGTAAAGCTAAAGCTGCATTGATTTCCCAGTGTACTTGTGCATAACAACGGCTCCATGAGGCAGGCGCTGTGACCCTGCAGTCTGGTGGGAGCAGGTGCCACCTGGCTGGTGCGTTCGCTGCCCGTCCCCTCTTGCTGCCAGGCAGCTTTGCAGTTTCCAGGCTATGCGGGAGTTGAGGCCGGTGGTCAGTAAGAGACGGTGGGGAGTTGGGTGGTGCAGGTTGACGTGGGGTGGAAGGAGGCGTGGAGAGCCTGGGAAAGGCTGGACAGCAGCTCCGGTACCTGCACAGGGGGGCAGGGTGCAGCGGCACGGGACAGCGAGTAGCTCCTGGAAACAGCCCTTGGGGTTTCTATAGACGAGTCTGTCTTCAGCTCTGCACCCCTTTCCTGCTGAGTCCGGGTGGAGGGTGGAGGCGTCGAGCG
Organism: Macaca nemestrina; assembly: GCF_043159975.1. Lineage (NCBI taxonomy): Eukaryota > Metazoa > Chordata > Mammalia > Primates > Cercopithecidae > Macaca > Macaca nemestrina. Next base: position 140,479 of record NW_027257576.1, read on the forward strand.
CTTGTTTCTCCAGGTGAGGGCCCATCGGACACAGCCAGTGTTTCCTGGAGTCCCCTCACCTGGGAACGTGCCCCTGCTCTTTTCAGAACAAAACAAATCTTAGTTAAACTTGACACATCACCTTTCCAGAAGGTGTTTAAGTCTGTATGCCTGTTAAGTCACCTAACTTTAAAGAGTAATGATACAATATGCTTCTTTTTAGGGGAGAAAACCTAGCTGATTTAAAAGATAAAATCAGAGGTTGGGGTCGCAGCATTTTGGAGGAGACTTGGTTTATGTCCTAGTGGGCAGCAGTGTTTCCTCAACTATGGTGTTTGCTCTATTATTACATTACAGAGGTGACACTTCAAACATAAGGAAATGGAAGTCAAAACAGCCCCCCCCCCATTCAGAGATAAACGTTATCAACATATTCATGCACTTCCTTCTGCTGTTTTTGCTCTTCACTTTTTATTTTAAGGCCACGTTCGTAGGATGGATATATAATTGTTTATAGTGACTTTAAAAGCACCTTTCTTGCTAAAAGGAGTATTTTTTCAGTCTGGATATTTTAGACAACATGTTTTGTTTAAAAATTAATTATAATGGCCGGGCGCGGTGGCTCAAGCCTGTAATCCCAGCACTTTGGGAGGCCGAGACGGGTGGATCACGAGGTCAGGAGATCGAGACCGTCCTGGATAACACGGTGAAACCCCGTCTCTACTAAGAAATACAAAAAACTAGCCGGGCGAGGTGGCGGGCGCCTGTAGTCCCAGCTACTCGGGAGGCTGAGGCCGGAGAATGGCGTGAACCCGGGAGGCGGAGCTTGCAGTGAGCTGAGATCCGGCCACTGCACTCCAGCCTGGGCTACAGAGCGAGACTCCGTCTCAAAAAAAAAAAAAAAAAAAAAAATTAATTATAATACCACCGTGAAGTCATCAATGTTTTTATACATTTTCTTGGTCTCTTTATGGACTTAATATATACAATTTAACAAATTGGAAATAACGTAATTTTATGCATAAAATGTTTCTTGGCATTAGAGATGGAGCAGAGAGGAGGCACAGGGCTTCCCGCTGGCTGAGGTCCTCCCAGGGTGTGACCAGCAGCCTCCCAAGTTTAGGGTCTGCACGGAGTAAGATTTCTAAATTGCCTTACACCACAACCCCTGCAGCCACGCATCCCTTTGATAAGGGGGTGTACTCTGATAGATTTTTCAAGACAAGAGTTTACTGGATCTGAGGCTGTTTCAGCTGCTTCTGGAGACGGCAGCTCTGGGACGTTTGTGCCAGCTCTCCCTCAAGACCCCACGGATGCCACATCCTCATCTTTTGGAACCCAGTGTTGTAGAGGAGAAGCCTGAAGCCAGTTTGATTTTTGCTTCGTGGTAGGAAACTGATGTTTTCAGGCTTTTCCCCTTTATTTCCATAATGAAGATGATGTCCCACCTCATCCAGAGGTGTGTTTGTTACCTTGTCGGGAATGTCCAGCCCTTATGTGCCCCTTCAGGTCCTCGGTCCCTTTCTCAACTTCCTCGCAATCCTCCCCATCTCATCCATCTTCGCTGTATGTAATTCTGTTATTTTTTTCATTTTTGTGCTCACTTTCCCATGCGACTTTTGTTCTTGTTTCACAGATGCCCGTGCCAAACTTTATGTCTGGGGCTCGAGGGCCGCGTTTTATTCTGTCTGCCTCTGCATGTACTTTTGAGAAGTGGGGTTGGAGGTTGCCCCCCAGGTGCTGTTTCAGCTGCACCTGCCCAGACTCCCTGAAGTGGGAACGTCGGGCAGAACCCGTGTGGCTCTACGGTGGGCTCTGGTGCTGACAGAGCAAGAAGCCGCACTCCCAGGATGTGCTTGCAGCTGTGGGCAGGACTGGGATTGTGACAGGATCATTTCCTTCTCTAAAATACATCTCAACTGTTATCCAGAGGGTTGGCTGCAGGCTTTCAACAGCTTCACTCTTCTTAGTGACCAGGAGACAATTCACTAAACAGAGTTGCCGTCAGGGTTTAATTAGGAATTTCTGCGAGTGGCTGGCGGTACAGCTCCCTCTGCAAGCCTCCTGCAGCCTCCCCGTCCCCACTCTTGGGCCCAGCCACCTGCATTGGTCTGTGGAGGCTGCACATTCTCTGTTCTCCTAAGGGGCTCCTGGACTTCGGGACAGCCTTGGTAAGTTGGTGTGTAACTCCCAGTCTCTTCTCTCTTTAAGTAAGTACGTTCATGGAATCCTGATCTTCTAAATTGTTTCATCTTTGTAAAACAGCCACAGTTTCCTAAGCCACCTTGTGTCTGAATGTGAATCACTTGTTATTTTTCACTGCAGAATGAACAGAACTGGAATCATAAGATTTAGAAGGTGATGAAAAGACAGAGGTTAGCATATTCCATTTTCTCACCTTTTCCTTACACTTTTTCCTTAAATGCACCCCTCGTCTGTCTGTGAAGTTCTTCCCAATTCTGTAACGTCACTCCATCCTCAAGTGGAACATTTGTGAACAGTAACAAGTATTGATGTGTACACCTCTGCAACCCAGCTGGAATTAATGCTTTTTATTTATGAATGTATGGTCATCAGATGGCCAGAGGGATTCCCTGTGAATTGCGGGGGTCCTCATGCCTGCTTGTGAGTGACATGCACATGGCGAGGGCTAGGGAATCTCAGTCTCTGTGATTCGAGTATTGACATCATTTACGCAAGGCAGGTGGATGACTCTTTGAGCTTTGCATGCTCCTGGGTGGCACAGCACAGCTGACATGGAGTGGGGCAAGGGCTTGTTCCACGAGTTTCTGTGTTTTTGTTGTTGTTGTTGTTGTTATTTTTTTTGAGATGGAGTCTCTCTCTGTCACCCAGGCTGGAGTGCAGTGGCGCGATCCAGGCTCACTGAAAGCTCCGCCTCCCGTGTTCACACCATTCTCCTGCCTCAGCCTCCCGAGTAGCTGGGACTACAGGTGCCCGCACCACGCCCTGCTAAATTTTTTGTATTTTTAGTAGAGACGGGGTTTCACAGTGTTAAGCAGGATGGTCTCGATCTCCTGACATTGTGATCCACCCGCCTTGGCCTCCTGAAGTGCTGGGATTGCAGGCGTGAGCCACCGTGCCTGGCCTGTTTTTGTTTTTTTGAGACGGAGTCTTGCTCTGTCGTCCAGATTGAAGTGCAGTGTCATGATCTAGGCTCACTGCAACCTCCACTCACTGCAACCTCCGCCTTTCAGTTCGAGCAATTCTCTTGCCTCAGCCCCCCTAGTAGCTGGGATTACAGGCATGTGCCACCATGCCTGGCTGATTTTTGTATTTTTAGTAGAGACAGGATTTTGCCATGTTGGTCGGCTGGTCTTAAACTCTTGGCCCCATGTGATCCGCCCGCCTTGGCCTCCCAAAGTGCTGAGATTACAGGCATGGGCCACTGCACCCGGCCCTGTGTTTGACTCTTAAATCTTCTTTTTCTTTTTAATATTTCTGTTTCTGGATGGCCACTCAGTGGATATGGAGGAAGAGTTCACAGATGTGCGTATTACATTTCTTACTTAAATTAGCCTCCCTTGAACACTGCTATAGGGTACAGATGCATGAAGGGCTGAAAGGGTGGTTGCGTCCCAGTAAGTGTGAGCGTGGAGCTGGTCTGTGAGACCCCGGTGCCAGTGAAGGCACCCGTGTGAGATGGCCTGGGATGGGGGTGTGCAGAGCTCTGACCATAGCACACACCCTTCAGCTTTGATGTTTCAGGCCATTGCTCTGGTCATCAGTGAGCAGAAGGTCTAACAGCAGTGATATTTATCACTAGCTGTGTTGGCCAGTGTGTTAGGAGGGTGAACCTGTTTGACTTAAGCTGTTTGACGGGTTTGCATTTAAATAGACAACCGGTGACCTGGTGCCTGGACGCTTGCTCTGTGACTTGCCCTACGTGGCTTCTCCCTCTGGTATGCATTAGATGAGATGGGCGTGTTTAGGGTGGTGTGGCCCTAGACTAGAAATGCAAACCCTGCCTCACCCCAGATCTGCCCCACCCCAGTGTGACTTTTGGAGGTGGAGGCCCAGCATCCTTCACCTGCCCTCCAGGTGGGCCTGAGGATGCTGAGGTTTCAGAGCGCTGCTTTGCTGGCACTCCAGCAAGTCCTGCTTAAAGAGGCCAGGATCTGAAATGGCAGGTTACCAAATTGTATAGCAGAAAAATAGAAACGTTTCCTTAGAATGGGCGTAGGAAGAAAAATGATTTCCTTCACCATATCTGGAAAAGATTTCAAATTAGCAGGCGCTATTTGGAATTATTAGTGGTCTCCTGTATTTCTTATCTTTTTTTTGTTTTTTGTTTTTTCTTTTTTTTGATACAGGGTCTCACCCTGATGCCCAGGCTGGAGTGCAGTGGTGCAATCTTGGCTCCCTGCAACCTCCGCCTCCTGGACTCAGGTGATCGTCTCACCTCAGCCCCCTGAGTATCTGGGACTACGGGCATGATACCATACCTGGCTAATTTTTTTTTTTTTTTTTTTTGTAGAGATGGGTCTTGCTATGTTGCCCAGGCTGGTCTCAAATTCAAGCATTTGTCCTGCCTCAGTCTCCCAAAATGCTTCTGTACCCCTGACCCAACAAGGAAGGACAAGAGGTGTGAGCCACACTCCTGGCCTCCTGTCTTTCCTTGTTGGAGCAGGGATGTAGAAGCACTTGCCGCAGCTGACTTGAGTATATCTAGTTTTGCTTTGTTTTCGTCACGGGTAACCTGGCAGTGCTGTGCACCAGTGCTGCTGGCCAGCTGTTTTTTCGATGGACTGGCAGAAAATCAAACTGAGACCCGTGTTCCTTTCTCCCTGGGTACTGACCAGGTGGGAGAGGAAGGACGTTATCTGAGTATCAACTTCATGAGGGCTGGTGGGGAAACGTCAACTTTAAGGTGCCTGGGATCTAAGGCATGGAACCCAGAGTGCAGCGGAACATAGGGGATGTAGCCTTGGGAGCAGAGACGTGCGGGCCAGTGCCCTCGTTCCTGGCGGGTTCTGAGTGCAAGAAAAGGTTAGTGAACCAGCCGAAGTCACGGAGCAACCTGCCAAGACCTGCCTGGATGTACGGCTGGCGTCCGTGCTGGCCCCAAAACTGCCCATTTGGGGATTCCTTGCAGTTTCAGACCCACCTAGGGATCCGGAGAGCGTCCAAACCATGACCTCAAAGAACGAGGTGTTGCCTTGAGATCCTCCAAGGTGAGGGTAGGAATTTTTTTTTTTTTTCAATTAGCAATAATTTGTTGTGAATGATCTTGGACCTATTTTCCACTTCTTTGTATAGGAAGAGAGACAGAATAAAAAGTCTCAATGTGCCAGATGCCATGTAATGAAGTCGTGGGGTTAACATTGTTAACTATTACGTAACATCACGTTAATTGGAACATATTCACACGTGTCCACAGCGTGTGCGTGTGCCCAGTCCGATGAGCACGTTGGGTTGGGGTCGCTGCTGGTTCATGCAGCCCCTCTGGGTGGTGCTTTCTCTGTGACTTGCCCAACACCGTTGCTGCTGCCTCTGTTGGAGTTCAGCCTTGACCGGCCTTGCTGCCACCAGGTTCTCGGGGCCTGTGCACCCTCTTCCCCGCGCGCACCCTCTACCCCGCGTGCACCTTCTTCCTGGGGTACACCCTCGTCTCCGCGAGCACCCTCGTCCTCCGTCCTGCCCACCCGGGGTCTGCTGTGTGTTTCTACTCAGCCCATGCCCGCCTCTTGCTGTGAGCTCAGTTTATTGAAGTGCGGTGAGAAACCAACGGAGGGGAGCAGTGTCCCAGCTTGTCAGGGCAGGAGGGAGCCTTGGGCATCTCTTCCCCAACTCTGGCGACCCACCCTTCGCGATGTAGTGCTGGGGAGAGAGGTGAGTTCTAAAGGTAAGACGGCCGTGATTTCCTGAGTCTTAGTTACCTAACACTGGGTCATCTGCCGTGTCGCCTCATCGAAGGGCACCTCTAGAGACAAAGCAAAGCCTCTGGTGGCCGTGGACGGGGTGGCCATGCCTGTCTGTGGGTTCTGTAGAACCTACCCAAAGCCCCTCCAGCCATGGGGATGTTCAGGCACTTGCCGCCTGTAGGAAGTGTGCGTTAGCCGCGTGGTAGGTGCGGACGCCTGGAGGGACAGGCACAGGCCCACAGGCGTGGTGAGTGTGGGAGATTTAGCCACGTGGGGACGTGTGGAGGGATAAGCACAGGACCACAGGCGTGGCGGGTGTGGGAGAAAGTGCACAGAGTGCCCAGCAGATGGCGTGTGGTCAGCGGAAGCCGTGAACACAGGCCGGGCTCGGGAGAAACATTTGGAAATACACTTTAAGCAACATCAATCGATAATGCTGCGATTTGTTTTCCTCCCGTGGTCCAAAACACGTTCTAGAGATGCCGCTGCTTTGTGTGTACCTGAGACAAGGGTCTAAATGTATTAGGGCCTTGATGTAATCTGTAAGACAGGTACAAAATGCCTATTTCAACGAGGCACTGAACAAGAAAGCGTGCTCTATTCAGTGCAATGAGAATGCTTCATTGTCATAAGCAAAGTAAAATGCCTCCAAGGCGAGCTTGCCATGTGTTTAGTGACCTTGGACACGAGCCTCCTAAACCTGCCAGAAAGTGCTTCCAGCGTGGCTTCATGCAGTGGTTTCATGCAGTGGCTTCAGTGGAGAATGTGCATATGTGGCTGATACTGAGAGCTGCGCAGCACCCTCCCGACCTGACACATCCCGATGTGTGGGCCATGAGCCAGGCATCCTGACCTGACAGGTCCGCATGTGTGGACCATGAGCCGAGCAGCACCCTCTTGACCTGACGGGTCTCCTTGTGCCCATTGTGGGACCTCCATCAGTCAAACAAGTGACACATGTCAAACTGAATGCCGGGAGGAGGTTCCAGGATTGCACGCAGGCTCCGTGTCTCGTCCTTCTGAGGCCTTCTGGGAAGCCAGGAGGGCAGTGGGGTCTTTTGCGTGTTTCCTCCTGGTGGCTGTGAATTTGTACCAATGGCTTTTTGCAAAAGGGCCCGGAGGCGGAATCAGACCCTGTCTTAGAAAGGATGACGTCTTCACGGGCACCTCTTTCCACCACTCTAGTGCTCCTGTGATTTTTCAATGTGTGCACCCTGCAGACTTCAGCCTGTTGGTGTCTTGGGGGAATAGATACCAGGATTGTTCCAATGTCTGCAAACCTGAAACAGGAATTTTTCTGCGTTAAGTTGGTCACCAAAATGGGAGGTAAAGGGAGAGGGGAAGGAACTTCTTGGCCTCATCAGCCCTTTTCTTGAAACTCACAGTCAAACTTTGTCAAATTCTAGATGATGGTGCTTTAGTCGATGCATTTATGTATGTTATGTCTTGTTTTCTGAGTATGGTGCTTCGAGAATTTAAATATTAAGGTGAAATTGCCATGCACAGTTGAATTGGCACCATAATTTGATTCTCTGTAAAGCCTTTTGGTTTTCCTTTAGAGTGACTTACCATTTTTTGAGTTAACTGAAACAAACTCTGCTGTCAGCACGAAGGAACCACTGTCTAGTTAGGACATCCAATTAAATAGAATTCTCCTAAATAGAGCGTGCTCTTTCCATAAATTTTAAAAATTCATTTATTCATCAAACACATATTGAGTACTTACCCTGGTTGCTAGTCACTGGTCATATATATTTTTAAGGAATTACTTCCACCTAGCTCTGAAATAACATTGCATTTAGAATTTAGCCCAGAGGTGATTAAGCATGAACTTTTCTCAGCAGTCTTGTTTTCATTTTTACTTGAGAGCATGTTCTCAGACTCGGTGCCCAGCTGACATTACCGTGCATTGCCCAAGGCACACACCTGGCGGGGCTGTGTCTCTGGAGTTTTAGAGCAGGAAGGAAGGGCTGCCAGGTGTCTGGCCCTTCCATATTTCCCTGGGGGAAGGATTAGGCCTTGGGCAGGAGTCTTGGCTTGTCTTACTGGATTAGCTGGTGTCATTCAGTCAGCTCTGCCTTGCTGTTAAGCTCTGGACTGACTCTGACCTCTGAGTGGCAGAGGAGAGGATGGTGATTTAGAATCAGTCATGCAGACGGGGGCACCCAGCAGGTCTCGGATAAAAAGTGGTGGCAATTGATCACTTCCCTTTTTGGGAGAACTGTGTGGATTGACCCAGACCTCTTTCTTTTGATTTTATCTTGAGACTTTGCAGAAGCAAAAATGCCTTTAAAAAAAATTAAATGATGGGCTTTTGTAATGTTTGTGTCTCCCCAAGATTCACAAGTTGGAATCCTCACCCGCGAGGAGATAGTGCTAGGAGGCGGAGCTTTGGGCGGTGAGGAGGTCGTGAGGGTCTCATAAATGAGATTTGTGTCCTCAAAAAAGAGACTACAGAGAGCTCCCTCGCTCCTTCCACGGTGTGCGGACCCAGTGAGAAGCGCCGTCTATGAACCAGGAAGCCCTCACCAGGCAAACCTGTCAGGCCTTGACTATGGACTTCCCAGCCTGAGACTGAGACTGAGAGCTGTGAGAAATGAACTTGTGTCATTTGCCAGCCCCTGCCCAGCCTGTGGTGTGTTGTTAGAGCAGCCTGGCTGAACGAAGGCAGGTCGTGAATTTTCTGTCGTACTTTCTGGCTTCAGATACTTGCTAGAGAGATGTCACATCTTACCCAGGTGGGACTGTCTGGAATCAGACGTTCCGTTATGATTTGACCTTATTCTTGCCCCACGCCTGTGCCGTTCACACCTCCAGGTGTCTCGGCTGCCCGCGGCCCCTCCAGACGTTTCTGATTCGGGGTGTGGTGCTGGTCGCGGCCGTGCCGTCAGTGACCAGGAGTAGGAGCTCGCGCCCCTCGTGAACCAGCAGCCTCACCCGGAAGCTGCCGAGAAGCATTTGACAGAAGGTGATCGCGCCTCGAGACTGAAATTTCCTGTTTACAGGGAATGGAGGTGCATAGTAGGGAATTTCATGATGGCCCTAGAAACAGATGCCTCTGGGGTAGGGGATATTCTGCAGGACAATGGCCCCGGACTCTCGAAAAGTGAAGATCACAGATAAAAGGGGTGCAAGGCTGTCCCTGACTAAGACGGGGAAGGAGAGTCACTCAGCACAGTGTGTGGCCCGGATAGAAAAGACGTTTTCGGAACGATTGTGCTACCTGAACATAACCTGGACAACGATGCTCTGAAATCGTTCTTGTCTGCCGATGATGGTACTGCGGCTGCAGAGGGGCCCTTATTCCTAGGGAATGTGTGCCTGAGGACTCGGTGAGGCAGCAGGAGCCTCTCACCTTCAAGTGGCTCCAGAGGAGAAACAAATCTGTCTCTCTGTCTGATCTACAGAGAGAGTGAGAAAGCAAATCTAACGAAATGTTAGCAGTTGTTGGAGCTCCACGTGGAGAAAACTTGAGCACTCGTTGTACTGTTCTTCCACTTTTTAAATATGTTTGAACACTTTCATAATGAAAATGCGGGAAAGTAAAAATAAATCTGGAAATTAGAACGGAAGTGAGCCCAGCCAAGCGCTCTTGGGTTCAGCCGGGAAGAGCCAACAGTCCTTTGGTGTTCTCTCGACTCGTCGTGGGGATTTCCTCCTCCTGGGTTCACCACCTAGTTTTCCTTGTGATAGTTATTTTATACATAGCTATGAACATAGGTGATACTGAAAACACACGTTTAGTGTGGTTTGTCATTAAGAATTTGGAGAACTGGCTAAATAAACCACTTGTACAGAGTTTAGATGAGCACTACCTGCCTCAGCGTCTGTGGCAACAGCTTCATTTGGGTGCAGAGCTTGGCAGAGGTTTGAGTGACTCTGTCTCGATGGTCCTCTGTCAGAGGACAAGGTTAAGCATCACCACCGAGGGCCCTGTTGAGCCTCCGGGCTGGAAGTAACCTCCCCCTGGCTGGTGAGGCAGCCTCTGGGGGCCTTTCCTGACAAAGCCCTTCACTGAGCTGCAGTTTGGCCATCTCTGCCCTCGCCTCCCCGAATGCAGGGCCTCGAGGTCTCACCACCTCCAGCCTGAGCACCCAGTGCCCAGGGGCAATTTCCCACCTTTCCTGGGGCTCAGGATGCTGGCTCCCGGGGCAGTGCCCGCAGCTGGGCCCCTCCTCCTGGGCTGGGGGTAAGGCTGGCCACGGCCTCCTGCTATGTCCCACTGGCCACTTCACCGCAGCTGCAGCCCTCACTGGGTGGCCCCTCCTGCTTCTGTTGGATGAGGAGATGCAGGCCTTCACCGAGGCTTCCTGGCCTCGCCCCTGCTGGCCCCAAGGCTGTGCCGCTTCCCCCTGCCCAGCCCCTGGTCTCTGTACAGTGTCTGTCCAGGATGTCTGTCCATCTGTCCTTGACATTCTGTCCAGAATCAGCCACTGTCATCTTAGTTTGTGAGGGGCGAGCAGAGCCCAGGTGCGGTCGATGTGGAGATGCTGATGCACTTCAGTGTGCAGGGAAGTGAGTTCCTTCATATCTACAGCCTCTGCACAGCCAGCTGGGAGCTCACCCCATTCACAGGTGGATGTGCCTTGTTTTTTGGCCCAATCACCTGCATTAACTCAGAAGAATCACAGTTCCCTGCTTTACTGTCTTTCGTGACCGTCCACCTCCCTCCTCTGCCTGGGGCTGAATGGTGGGGTCTGTCGTGGGTTCGTGGGACCCTCTGTTCTTGTGCGGCCACCAGGAACTGTTATCCGGGCTGATTCCACAGGAGGAGTTTGGGGTGAGCTCCTGAGCGAGAGTTGGGAAGACTGACGTCTGTGTAAACCTTGCTTGTTCATGGTTATTCCTCTCAGTCTTCTTAAATTGTGAAAAATTGGGTGCCAGTTTGAAATAAGGATTTAGGTATGGATTGGTGAGGAGAGAACGTTGATCTAATTGGGTTTATGTTGTGTGCGATAATTTTACGCTATCCTTGGAAAGAACTGAAGATGTTGACAGTGTTGTGAGAATCCTTTCTTTCTTTCTTTCTTTCTTTCTTTCTTTCTTTCTTTCTTTCTTTTTTTTTTTTTTTTTTTTTTTTTTTTTTTTTTTTTTTGAGATGGAGTCTCACTCTTGTTGCCCAGGCTGGAGTGCAATGGTGCAATCTCGGCTCACTGCAAACTCTGCCTTCTGGGTTCAAACAATTCTCCTGCCTCAGTCCCCCAGTAGCTGAGATTATAGGCGCTCACCACCACGTCCAGCTAAATTTTTGTATTTTTGGCAGAGAAAGGGTTTTGCTCTTAAGGGCATTGTTCATTAAGTATTAATTGGTGGCCTGCCATTGAACTAATGTTAGTGTAGTGCTGACATCATCAGCCATGGCAGAAACTTACTTGACATCCCTGGAAAAGAGGGCAGGGAAGCATAGTGCCCTGATACCACCTCATTCTCCAGTGCTACTTCCAACTCTGAGCTGATGGTCATTATGAGTGGATCTGTCCTGGACAATTAGTTTAGTGCAGCTGCCTTGGACAGTCAGGTTAAAAGTAACAAACCGCCACAAAACTCAGCTAATAAAATGTGAGGAGAGACATGGGGCACCAGGAAGGGGTGAGGCCTGTCTCCCTGTGTGCCATCTGTGTGGAGCCTCAGTACCTAGGGGACAGCGTTTACACAGAGCCCCAGGTTTTTATGAGCATTTCCCTGAATAAAATGTCACTGGTGAGCTGCGGACTGGGAGGCTTTTTCTGATGATCAGGTTTCGTAATGTGGGATCATCAGTAGGCAAGGTGGGCCTGAGGGCCATAGGATCTGGAGACTGTCCAGGGCTGCTTTCTGGGGATGACAGGCTTGTCCCTTCAGCAGTCAAGACACCAAAGAGAGTCTTTCTGAGAATAAAAGAGAGAAGCTTTTAAGGAAAAAAGCAGTTTCTCTCTCTGTTTGGGAGTTGAGTGCATTTTCCTGCATTTACTCGGAGATGTTCCTTGGTTCCCACCGTGTGCCATCGCCCCGCTATGGGGTAGGGTCACCCCACCGCGTACCTAACCCAGGAAAACTCCTCTGCAGTTATTTCAGAGGCTGTGTGCATTTCTCTTGCCTCAACGGGTAGAGTGAGTTTTTCTTCCTACTGTTTTTAGTCAGTTTTCTTAATCTAGCCTGTTACTGGGATAAGTTCCAGAGACGAGCATTTTTAAAAACAATCTTTGTACGTTGCGTAGAGAGCAGTCCACCTGTAACCAGTTTGTTCCTGGAGGTACCGCAGTGGCCTTGGTTACGCGAGGGCCCCGTGGCTCAGGATGGGCCGAGGAAGGAGTGCGTGAGCAGTGGGCACTGGCCGGAGGCAGGGGAGGCGTGGCCACCTGTGGCTCGAACTCCCCCCATCCACTCTACCGCACCGCTGGGACGTGAACACTCTCGCCCTGAACGTTTTGTCTGAATGTTCAGTGCCCAGGCTCTTGGGTACACAGGCGGCCCCGGGTTTTATTTCAAAAGGGTGTCGCGAACAGTGAAGTAACCCACGTGCCTAAGCTTTGACTGACATGAAGGAATGTAGAGGCTGCTGAAATCCTGGTCATTTTAGAACAAAGTATTTTATTAACAGTTTTCTAAAAGAAAGAAATCATTAAAAAATTGATCCCTGTTGAGGTAGAAGGATCTCGTCCTCATGCTCCTCAGTTCCTTCCAGAATCAGCTTCCAGTTCAGCTGCAGAACAGGTTTTGGTGGTGGCTGGAGCAGCCCAGGCAGGTGCCGTCGGGTCTGAGTTCACACTGGTGCCCGTGTGGTCTCCAGTTACGGTGCGGGCCGTGGGGTCTGAGTTCACACCATTGCCCATGTGGTCTCCAGTTACGGTGCTGGCCATGGAGTCTGAGTTCACACTGGTGCCTGCATGGTCTTCAGTTACAGTGCTGGCCATTTGTGCCTTTCTGGGAAGTTAGAAGATTTGTGCCTTTCTGGGAAGTTAGAAGGAGGATCATTTCATCACGTCTCTGTCCTCCCACACCTGATCTATGCTGGGCCACCGTGAATTCTTCCTTTTAACTGTTTCTCTCATCACGGGCAACACTGGTGTTCTGTGGTCAATGTTTGCCATTTCTGAAAACGGATTCTGTGTTTCTTTATATAATCACCTGGTCTCTTTTACGAATTTCGCTTTTCTTTAAGAAAATCATCGTGCTTTTATCTCTTCAATCTCAACTCTGTTCCCTGACACAGGCTCTTACCAGCTCGAAAATTAAAAGTAATCTTTGATTATACTTAATACTTTCTAAAGTTTTCAAAAGTTTATCGGCATGTGGGTTACTGAACACTGACTGTTTATTTAATGGAAAATTACATTCTAAGTAGAGTATTAGAGTGAAAATGATCTTTTGATTTTATTAAAATATTCAGGTAAAAATATTAAAATGCCTTCGCCAAACTTCATGCCTGTGTAGCGTGAAAACATTAAGTTGCTCTCTGCTCCCGGGAATGCATGAGTAGAGTATGTGTTTGAAAGCGTCATTCCAGTCTTAAGTTTTAGGTATTCTTAAAGGGGTTGGCTGGAGAAGTGACATTTAGCATTGAGTGAACGTTTGACAAAGATTTGTCTCGATATAAAAATAGTTAAAAACAATCTTTAGTGTTTCCTGTCGGGGTTCACCCATTAAAGAATGGTCTTGTAAAAAACTCATCGAGAGTGTCGGCGCCCAGAGGTGCTACCTTGCCCACAGTTGTGTCATCTGCTGTCACCAGGCGACACGCCCAGCGTTTAGCTGCACGTCAGATGTGGCCACGGGGCCACAGGACATCCCTGCGGACGGATGTTCTTATGCAGATTAATGAGGATGGAGACCGCTGCAGAACTGTAAGCCCCCCAGGGGCTGACGGAAGCCTGGGAATACCCGAGACACCAGAGTCGCTGCTGCCCTGGGTGGAAGGAAACCTGCCCTGGAAGATGGGAAATGCAATAAGGAGAAAGTACCAGGGTACATGATGCTGTGAAAACGGAGATGTTTTAATTAAATTAGCAATTAAAATCATTTTAATTATGTGAATTATTTGAATTCATGTTAGTTCTTTTTAGGAAATTAATACTTAAAGGAAGTTTGTTTTCTGAATTGTTTGAATTAATTGAGTCAGCACAAGAGTTAGCATTGATATCTGACCCTCTTCCGGGGTTGGGGCAGAGGAGATGGGGACAGAAGAGACGGGCCTCCCACCCGCTTTCCCCTGGAGCTCAGCCAGAATTTCCCATTGAGGAGCCCTCAACTCCCTGAGAGCCAGGAGCTCTTTCGGAGAAGCCGCTGTCGGCATGCCACCCGCTTTGATGGCCCTGCTCTGCCATCCCTGCGCTCCAAGGGCCGGACCCTGCCGCTGCCTGTGCCAGACGGGTCTCAGGGAGGTGCCAGCCAGGGGGTATGCATGGCGGGGCCTGGGTATCGCTGTCCGGATTCCGTGGCTGCCGGTTACATTCTCTCGCTGTTTGTCTCCCTAGCAAGACTCATGAGGTTCCTTGAGGACAAGACCCCCTCCTGCCACCTGGTCTGTTTCCTGAACGTTCTCTGCACCAGTACAGCCCCGGGATGCAGCCCTCGGGTATCAGGGTGTCTGCCATAGTAGGGCGGGTAGCTCTGCTGGGCACCATGGTGGATGTTAGCCGCTGTGCTTCACTTTGGGGACATATTTAAGTACAAAAGTAATTTTAAAATTTCACCGTTATTTCAAGACAGCTGAGAGCCTATTAGCACAGAATCCCTGGTCCGAATGAAATCAAAAGGTTCTTATTAATTATTCATGATGCCATGAATATGTAGCCTTATTTTTTATAATTGCCAGTCTGTATAATTAACCTATCATTTGGTTAAAGTACTTAACACTAAGTAGAGCTGTAATTTCAACTGTTTATAAAGCATATGGAAGAATGTTTAAATGTTTAATTAGAACCACTTTTTTTAGTTTCATAGAGAATTTTTTTTCTTGTCAACAAGGGTCTTTAATTATTTAAACCAAAAGAGAAAAACAGACCAGAAAAGAAAAACAACTAGTAAAGCTCGGAACTGCGAAGGTGGCATCATTCCGTTAGTCTCGGGTTTTGCTTCCTGGTTTTGTGACGTGGTCAGAGTCCTTGTCTTTGATTTCCTAACACAAGTTGTTAAAGTTGGAAGTGAGTGTGAAATTGAGTTAGTCTAGCTTTATTCTTTCACGGATGAGAAGTGAATTATCTTCAGCAAGGTGG
Organism: Macaca nemestrina; assembly: GCF_043159975.1. Classification (NCBI taxonomy): domain Eukaryota; kingdom Metazoa; phylum Chordata; class Mammalia; order Primates; family Cercopithecidae; genus Macaca; species Macaca nemestrina. The sequence continues at coordinate 155,534 of NW_027257576.1, forward strand.
GTGCAGGCGTGGTCCCCGGGGGTCACTGTGGTGAACAGGCCGCCCTTGTGGGGAGCCAAGTTCGTCATCACTGGGACAGAGCCCAGGACACTTCCCCGGCTGGCCAGCCTCTTCCTAGAACCCCACACATTACAAAGGATGGAGTCCAGATCTATGCCATAAAGAATGGAGGGTGGTTACAGAAGGCACCACGATCTCAGCTGAGTGGCTCTGAGCACCCCAACGTTGGGGCACCTCAGCATCCTGTGTGGCTCAGGCTGTGCCCAGCAGGGAGGCTGGCCCGATCAAGCTGCGGTCTCCACCCTGAGAGTGTGGGCTCCTTCCCCCAGCGCGGGTTAAAGCACCGTGTGTCCACCTGTGCAGTGGCTGGTCCCAGTGGCCCTGGAGGGCTGAAACCCTGGGTCCCGCCACTAGTCCGGGGCATCCGTTTCCCCTTCCTGCAGTTCCTGTGTCTGTGTGTCCAGGGGACTCCGATCCCTGTCTTAGGACCATGGCTGAGGGGTCAAGTTCACCCGCTTTGGAGCTGGCCCGGATCTTGGTTCTGTGGATCCTCGCTGTGTGGCTCTGGAGCAGTTCTGTCCTCAGGAGATGGATCCTCACAGCCGCCTCTTGGGGCCATGAGGAGAATTAATAGGACGACCCCCGGGTAGCTGCTCAAAGCCCTGTGCGGGGCCAGCCCTGTGTCTCCACCAGTTCCTTTGCTCTGTGCTCCCCCCCCCCCGCCACTGTCATATCGCCAGCCTTTATTTCCTTTTCCTTGGACCCAGACAGCGAATGCTCCGCTGGTCTTGGCAGCCCCTTCTCTAGTCTGTCCTCAAATCACTTCCTGATGGACAGCCGTGACTAGCCATCGGCGTGACCAAAACCCCACAAAATAGAACCCAACTTTCCTATTAGGCTGTACAGAGCTGTCCCAGCCCCACTTCCCACAGGCTGGCCTCATTCGCCATGGGATCCGTGGTTCTCACCTGGGGCTGGGGGTGCCCCTGGCATCTGGTGGGGAGTGTCAGGGATGTCCCTCCAGGCCCAGTACAGTCCCCCAGCCGGTGGCCGGCAGATAGCAGCACCCAACCTGATGTCCCTGTGGCTTCTGGTTCCCCGAGGCTGGCTGTGCTTTGCTGCTTCTACATGCTCTCAGACGGGTGCCCTCTCTCCACCTTCACTGGTTAGCTGTGTTCCATCCATTAGAGCTCAAAGCACTGCCTCCCGGCAATGCAGCCCCTTCTCCTGGCCTGCCGTCTGCCTGTGCCCCGCGGTCTGTACCGTGTCCTCGCGGACCGATCAGAGCGAGGCTCCCAGGGATGGAGAGGTTCCTGCTTGTGTCTGCTTGTGTCTCTGTCCCGCCTTCTCTGGACCCGGCACCGTGGCCTTTGCCGACAGAGGTCTTGGGTTGATTGTCAGCGAAGCAGACAATCTATATGGCTCTAAATGGCTGTGAACATGCTTGATTGGGTTATTTTAAAAATAATTGTATATGTAAACATTTGAGTGTGACACAGGTGGATTTTTGGGCTAATGGTCTTGTTCTTCAGGGAGTAACCACAGGCCCATCCACAAGGACCATTTCCAGCTGATTTATGGAACGCTGTTCTACCTGGTTAATTTTCAACGTTATCTCAGCCTGAGAGGTAGGTCAGCATGTGACGAAGATCACTGGTTTGAATCCTAATCTGCTCCTTAGGAGCTGCACCTTCCATGCCTTCGTTTCTTCCTTGGTTAGGTAGGGAAGGTATGAGCTACCTCAGAGTTGTGAGTGAGGCCTGCATCGAGTGACCGCATTAAAGTGACAAGGACTGCACCCGGAGTGTTGATATTTAAAGACCTTTAAACATCGCGATGCTGCATTTTGGTACCCAGGTAAAACAGCAAAGTTCTTTCAGATGCAGACACAGACCCTCGGTGAGGTGGGGGGCTGATGGCAGGAGGTGGACCACCGACCCTGTAACGAGGGCGTGGTCTGTTCGAGGCTGAACGAAGTGCACATCATTGCATGTACCACGGAGGTCCCTCTCGTGAAGTCCTGGAAGGGTCCATGTGGCTGAGCCGTGTGGTCTGTCCATGACGTCTGGCAGGAGCAGAGCTTTCGGGTGCAGCCTTGCTCTTGTGCGCACAGCCCTCAACGGTCTCAAAAGTCTGAGGCTTAAAGCAGGCTTGGGGTTTCCTTACACCTCCTGGACATCTAATTTGCCTGGCAAACATGTTTTTCTTGGGTGTAAAGGTGAAGGAGTGGGTGATTCTGGTGAAAGTGTACTAATTACTGCACTTCTGGGTCAGTGGCGCTCGGTTGAAGACACTATCTGCCCTGGGTGGACATCTCTGGGGTGGTGAGAACCGGTGGCTGGATGTCGCAGGGTTGCCAAGAAGATGCCAATTTTTTCCTTTTTCCTGAGTAACAACACCCTACTTTGTTTAGGGAAGCAGCACACCCAGCTGAAAATCCAATTCTCTAGTACGGCGGAGCGGCTGGTGACACAGGTCCAGATGCTGGGATGCTGATGGGGAGTCCTGGAGTGGGAGGTGTCAGGAGGCTTTCCCGACCCACAGCAGCCCTGGGCCCTGGTCCGGCCTTCTTGCCCGGGGCATGACACCTGGAGGGAAAGCAGCTTCGGGGGCCCGAGGGCCAGAAGGCAGAGTCCTGGCGTGTGAGGCAGGCCTGGGCCAGGCTCCTCGGAGGATGTCACAGACCTGCTGCCGATGCAGGGACCACCCACCTCTGAGCCCCACGCAGATTTTCCTCCATAGCCGAGTGAAATCCTGATACAGCGAGTGAGGCAGTCAGAGGCACCTTTTGTGGAAGGAGGACAAAGCTGGAGAGAAAGAGGTTTTCCTAAAGGCACAAGGCGCTGATTCTGCGTTAGGGATAATTCCTAGGAGTGTGGTTGCTGGTGGGTGGAAAACTGTAGCCAGAGAATAAGTGGGAGTGGCACTTGCTGGTATTTAACTGATTCGTTCATGAATGGTCCAAACAGTTCCAGTGAAAAGAACATTTCGGACACAGAAGTTTTCATCCTGCCTGACAATCAGCGTGACCGTGGGCTCTTCCATCCTTCCTGGGCGACAGTGAGAGGGTTTCAGGCCCTTCCGGCCCTTTGCTGGCATTTCCCCAGGGTGTGTGCCCCATCCCGAATAGGCTGGAATGCCTCTGGGTGCAGCTGAGTCTCTTGAAAAGGGAAGAGACATGATGTGCTCTGGCTGAACAGGAAAATGAGGGAGGACAGGGAGAGGGGCCTGGAGGTGAGGAGGATGGTGAGCAACACTGGGGACAGAGGACGTAGGGTAACACCAGGGACAGGGGGACGGAGGGTAACGCCAGGGACAGGGGCATGGAGGGTAACGCCGGGGACAGGGGATGGAGGGTAACACCACTTCTCCAGGTGCCTTTGGGGGATGCTGCCGCCTCTCGCACCCCAGAGTGAAGTCAACAGGATTCTGTCCCGAGGAGCCCCAGAGCCTGGCAGCTGGGATTGTCGCAGTATGAACCACTGTTCACTAGCTCTGCACCCTGGGACAGGCTCCCTGGTGTTTCCACCCTGGTTTCCCATCTGGACAGTGGGACCCTGAGTGTCCCCGTCCCAGCTGCGCCCAGAGCCCTGGACTCCAGCGTGTCGTCGGCACTCATTAGCGTTTCTTTTGTTGTGGTCCGTGGACGAAGTGGCTCTCTCTTTGTGTGTTCACAGCCCTCCTGCTCACTTTACCTTCTGGGAACACTTTTTACATAGCTTCGTATGTGGGGAGGACTCGAGTGATTAATGGAATGTTTCATCAGGTGCAGTTCTTCTGTTTCCCAGTTTTGACACAACATTTGGTGAAATTTCCAGGGACTCCTGTGGTCAGCCTCACGGTTTCACTCTGTCGCTTTCTAATGCAGTATTCTTTGGGAGTCTTTTCAATTAAGCGCCATCATTTAAAAATAAGTTTTATAATATGCAGTTTCAGGTTAATTCTTTACCTTTGTGTCTCAGGCAGTAGCTACCTACCTGTGAGTAGTCACAAAGGTTCACGCAGTTTTCTCTAGCTGTCCCTAGCTCGTAGCTCAGCAGGTCCCTTCAGATGAGTCAGCCAGCTGTGTACCTGCATGTTCAGGATACTTGTCAGGGGCCTTCCTCAGAGCAAGACCGACGCTCACCTCATCCTTGGGACTTTGGAGCCCGCCCTGGAGAGACTCCAGCCACGTCCAAAGGGGCCGTCCGGGTCCCACAGGCTGGTGGGACTGACTTCTGAGCCACTCCAGACCACACTTTGTGTTCCTACACCCCACAAAGCCACTTAAAGTGCCATGTTCTGGTGCTGTGTGCCTCACCAGTGTGCCACACAAGCCTGCACGGGGATCTGAGCGGGCGCTGCCTTCCTCAGGCTATGCTGGAGTTTTGGGGCAACTGGAGCACTCCTGGCTGTGATTCTCGCCACTGTCTGGGCTTCCCTAGAGGGTCTCACCTGCAGCGTGAGGACCACATCGGCAGCCACTGAGGAGCCGCCAGGTGCAGCGTTGGTCCCACTCAGTCCTTCTTGACTTTGGTGAGAGAGTAGACAGCAAAACTTCAGCTGGGAGCCCCAGGCCTTCTCTGCTTGGGGCCCTGGGACTGACATAGCACAGATCCTGCCATCCACGTGCTGGGGGCCCCGCCGTGCGGCTCCCTCCTCTGGTCAGGGGCTGCACCCTTGGGCTGTGCAGCTCCTGGTTCTCACACTCAGGGGCCCAGGGAGGGTGGTGGATGAAGAGAGAAGGAGAAGGGTGGCAGTTTGAGCCCAATTGTGTTGGCTTCATCTTCCGCCTCTTGTCCCTAAGTACATTGGCAAAGTTTTCCAGGTGAAAACTCAGAAGGGATTTTTAATGACTGGAATCTGTGAATTCCATGGAAGCCAAGTCTGTCCACCTCTCTCACCCACCTCATTTCTCCCCGTTGGGGCTGATTTTGGCAGCGTTCATAGGGGCAGGGATGGAAGGGGTGGGGGCCAGCCGTCGGCCCTGTGTCCCTCCCTTCCTCCCCTCAGCGCCACAGCATTTCGGTGTCATCCCCTTCCGTGCACGCGTCCTCATGAAAACCAAGTGCGGCTGGAGGGAGATGCCTGCGCCCACTCCCGTGACCTTCCCGGCCAGCCTGGCTGCAGCGGCCCCTCGGCAGGCATCTTTCTGGTGCTGCCTCCGTGCCCCTCCCATCACCTGATGCTCGTGTTCCTGAATCTTCACGCGTGTGCTCTGTGCAGCCACCTCACGGGCTCCCTGGGAAGGAAGACAGTGTCTCACGCCGGTCAGAATGCTCTTCTCTGTCCACTGAATAGTCCAACACAGAATCATTCCTCTGTGATTATTTGTGCTTTGTTATGTAGAACTGGAATAAAGAAAAAGTGAATTTAGATATTACAGACATCAGGTTGAAGCTTAGTAATTGCATTAGGGAATTAAATGGAAACATTTGAGCTTCTCGAGTTCTAATTCCACATCTTCGTATCCCCATCACCCCATACCCAGTGTCTAACAGAGCTCTTCGTCTAGGAGTTTCTTGATAAATGCTTACTGAATTGAACTGGACTGAGCTTAACATTCCCACCCAGAGTTAGAAGCCAGTCCCTGAATAAATTGCATTTAGAATATGAGTTTGATGTTACTGTGGTAAGGGGTATCCTACACGTCATAATTCCTAGTCAATATCGGGTATTTAGTCAAATAGACTCAAGTATAGAGAAGCATAGGCCCATCTGGCAAAAGGGCAAGGCACGCTGCTTTAGGTCCAGGTCCCCAATATCAACTATGAAAATAAAACGTCAACTCCAATGACAGCCCTGTCCTCAGCTGGTCACTGTTTACGCTAACAATTATAAACAGCTTGAACTTGCTGTCCTGAGAGGCAACACACCCTCCATTCTCTCTGCAGTGTAGCTGCCTTGGTGGATGGAACATGCCCCTCCTCCCTCCCTCTCCCTATCCCTCCCTCCCCCCTCCTCTCTCCCTCCCTCTCCCCTCCTCTCTCCCTCCTTCCCCCCTCCTTCTTCCTATCTTCTCTCACCTTTCTCCCCCCACCTTCTCTCCTGGACAAGGGGCAGAAGAAAGGAGACCTCCGGAATCTTCTGCTTCATCCAAGCAGTTTGGGGGCAGCATCAACAGCTGCAATTTGGCTGCCCCAGCAGGTGCCTCAGGGCAGCCTTTCTAATGGGAATCCTGGAATCATGTCTTTCCTTAATGTGTCCTAAAGGCTGGAGGACATGAAGTGAAACAATGCTCCATGCTCGGTCCTGTGATTTTGTGTAATTATTGGACTTACTTTGAAATTAAACTAAATGATACCCAAGGTAGAGCATGATAAAAAAGAAAAAACAGGCTATGGTGTTTGAAAAACAAACAAAACCGTTTGGTTTGTTGGTTTGTTCTTAGACCTTCACAGGCTCCTAGGTCACACGTTTCAGTTTCTTAGCAAGTGGCATTCTCTGCAGAAGCTGTGTCAGTCTCTGTTTGATGATGTCAGCCACAGCAGAAAGAAGCACTCCGTAGGCCCCGTGCTCAGCACCTTGGCGTGAGCTCCTGCCATCTTCTGTTCATGCTCATCACAGCTCTGTGCAGTGGGCATCCTCCTGATCCCTGTGGGAGGATGGAGGATGAAGGTGGAAGGGTGAGTGATGGCAGGATCACATGAGGGGTCTCTCCCGAGGTAGGGAGGGGAACTGGCCCAGGACCTTAGTGCCCATCGCATCCTTCTTCCTCCTCCTCTGCCTCTCTGTGACTGTTTGACTCAGGCTGCAGGGACAGACATGAGTATGTGCAGAGCCTGTGTGCACCCCTGGGAATGTGTGCTCATATTGGCAGGGAGGGATGTGAGTGTGTACAGAGCGTGTGTGCACACCTTGGCGGTGTATGCTGGCGTTGGCAGGGACAGATGTGAGCGCGTATGGAATGTGTGTGCACACCTTGGGGATGTGTGCTGGCATTGGCAGGGACAGATGTGTACAGAGCGTGTGTGCACACCTCGGGGTGTATGCTGTTGTTGGCATGGACAGACGTGAGCGTGTACAGAGCGTGTGTGCACACCTGGGGGTGTGTGCTGGTGTTGATAGGGACAGATGTGTACAGAGTGTGTGTGCACACCTGGGGGTGTGTGCTTATGATGTTTTGTAACCGGCAAATACGTGGCCTGTTGCATCGGGCGGCCCTGCGCCCATGCTGAGCCCGTCAGTGGCCCTCGGGTTGGGGTCTCCATCTGCCCAGACAGCACTCGAGTGGCTTGAGGTTTCAGATTCTTCCTCTACGGATACTTGGGCTTCCTCAGGACCAAACATCAGAACCAGCCAACTGCAAACTACAAGAACATTCAAATGCATCTTCAGTAGGAAAAACAAAAGCAATTGGAAAAATTTTCCAACGTGACCCCGTGGTTAAGCCGTTAGATACTCCAGCCAACAGATTGAGTCACTTTAAAATTCACACCAATTAAAATGGTTGTGAGAGTTGCAGAGCTTTACCGCTAAACCTTGAAATAAATGAAGCATTCTGCTCCACTTGCTTGCAAACTAGAGTTGGGGATACCTTTCAGTCCAAAGTAGCAACCTTCTAAATCCAGCTTAGATGCGAGGCTCCCACTGACACAGGAAGAGACAGTGGCCCTTGATTATTCTCCTGTGTTCAGATACTGTGTCATTTCTTTTTTTTTTTTTTTTTTTTTTTTGTATCCTGATCATCACTTCTGCTTTTCCAATTCAAACTAAAGGGAGTTTAGTTCTGTTTTGGAGAAGCTGTGGTTAGTGGTTTCTTTTCATGGTTTGCTTAATCTCTTAAGTCTGGTGCTTACATTACCCAAATAGACTTTTCTTTAGTACGACAGTGCCATAACCCAGGGCTTCTCCCTCCATATCTTCTCCCCAGGAGGCTCCCTAGGAATGGGTGCTGGAGATCCAGCCCCTTTCCATGTGCCGTTTTCTTTGAGTCCAAGGTAGGTTTGGCTCAGAGAAGAAAAGAGGCCTCCGGGTTAGGTGCCTCTGACTGCTTGCTTGTGAAATGTTTAATGATAAGGCGACTTCCAAAGTAATTTACACATTGATAGTTGTAGCTTGAAGTATCACCGCAGTCAGAAGAACAAGAAACACTCCCATAAAGTAGATAAGCAGAAAAAAGCCATAGAAGTTTAATAAAGCGCAAATAAAATGGTGTTGTAAGAATGTCCAGTGGGAAATGCTCTCAGTCCAGCCAGATCCAGCTGTGGCGTCAGTCCAGCTGTGGCGTCCTCCTGTAAAAACATTCAGCCACGTGTGGCTCTGATCGCAATCACTACTCTGAATTGTGATCCAGAATGTTGTTGGGGGCCGATGCCGGGACTGTTCCAGCAGTTGAGTCTGATTGGGCGTCACGGTGGTGATGTGCTTAGCGCGGCCAGCTGGGCTGAGTGGTGGCCACCCGTGCACTCGCCACGTGCAGCCGTTATTCTGGTGATGGGGTTGCATGCAGCGCGGCTTGTCCACCTGGGCAATTAAAGTACTGGGAACCCAACCGCGGGCGGGTGCCTCCCGACATGGGAGCTGTCTTTTTTATCCAGGGCCCTGTGGCGCTGCAGACCCCTGCCGCCAGTCTGAGCTCACAAGGAGGTACCGGAGGGCTCTGCTGGGGCATGGAGGTCCCTGAGTAGGTGGTCACTTATTGCTTGTGGAGTGGTCCATGGCCTGTGAGTTTATTCTCGGGGTTTGTGTGGGCGAGGTTAACCAGTTCACAGCTGGGCACTTACCCCTTACACAGGTGACACTAGTTAAAGTGGAATCTATATTAGCTCACACGGGAGTGTGTGAGGAGCTGGGAGGGTGGGGAGGCTTGGCCCTAGCACTAGATCCCGGTCTCCTGACGTTTCTGCGTCTTCCAGTTGAGGGGCCGTCAGAGCCGCTGTGGGTCCTGAAGACAGTGGGTGCCATATGGACCAGGGGATGCAGAAGCCTCTAGAGGCTGCGGGAGGCAAGGAGACGGTCGCTTCCCCAGAGCCAGCCCTGCCGCCACTTCGACGTTAGATGGTGGGACCTGTTTTGGACTCCAGCTTCCAGAAATGTGAGAAAATAAGTCAGTGTTTAGGGCGCTAAATTTGGGGTGATTTAGTGGAGAAATAGAAAACTAGCCCACAAAGGTGCACGCATTGAAATGTGCTCTGTCCAGGTGTTCACAGTGGTGTGAGGGGGATGGCATCGGGGTTCTGGGAACTCTGCAGTTTTACTGAAGGAAGGGGGCTCGCCACGCCTTTCCTCATATAACTGAAGGTATGTATGCCTGCCACACTGCCCAGGAGACAGGGACTAGAATTCTGACTTTATTTCTTATGGGAACCAAGCCACAGTCAGAACACGGTGAGGGCCGAGACGAGCTTCCTACAGCCTGAACTGGGAAGAGGAATCGCAAGTAGTTTGTGTTTTTCTACACAGACCTGTCCTTTTCAGGTTTTGTTAAGTTTTGGAAAAAGGGAGAAGCCAGGCACACCTCGGCGAGGGACAGTGTTTCTGGAGGTGGTGCGGCTTCAGCCTGAACGTGGCCGTGTGGTTAGGAGGCTCAGAAACTGCCCTCCAAGGGCACTCATCTATTCCTTATTGCAGTAATACCTTGTTTACAGAAATCCACAGAAATTACAGTGCGGGAGGCTTCTGGTCTGGATGGGTTTGGACCGAGGTCACGGGGTGTTGTCCCAAGTGCTAATCCTGATCTGGCAGAGGCTCTGTTCCCAAACAATTATTCCACAGTTTCAGAGCCTATATCTGAGTGATAGTCTTTTAACTTTGTTGCATAAAAGGAAACAAAGTATGTCTTGAGGGTCCAAAAATCCATGTGGTAATCATGGCTGTAAACTCATACCTGGGGCTTTGGGATGGAGTGAAAACCACCGTCACCTGGCGTGGACGCTGCGTGGTATTTTTAGCGTGGCGGCCTGCTCGTGCCTTGAACTCTATCTGCAGTGTGAGCAACAGCTGTGCATTTGAGAAATGTGGACAGGTGAGCTTGCTCCTCCAGGGGCCTGCAGGCATCCGGGTGAGGGGCCTGGGATGAGGCCACATCAGTGGGAAGGAGCTTGGTTGTGTCAGCAGATATGTCTGTCTCTACAGGCCCGCAAGCCAGCCAGAACCCAGTTTTCCTTTGGTCATCTAATGCCAGAAGAAACCTGTTTCTTAGAGATTCTCATAATTTATATTAATGAACCATTTCACCGTACATAAAATGTTATAAATGCATGAGGCTTTACAACTTGGCAGATGTGTAACTCACATGTCGTTGTATCAAACTGTTGAAGATATTTGTTTCACTTGAAGGTTTTTAACATTTTATGTGCAAAGCAAATGCCAGTAGCATTTTGCAGGAGTATTTTGGAATTTTAAACACAGTGGGATAGTGCTGGGTCTCTGGGATACTGGTGAGGTGGACGTGACCTCAAGCTCTTGTAGCTTGCAAGCAGGATTGCTAAATTGTCACAACTGCAGTGCTGGAAAGTCAAAGTGGATTTCTGTAAATGAGGTATTAGTGCAATAAGGAACAGGTGAGTGCCCATGGAGGGCGGTTTCTGAGCCTCCCAGACACCCCAGGAGGAAGCGGGGGACGGGGGCAGTTACCCACCAGAACCTGGACGGTGAAGCTGGGTTTGCTGGTGGCCCTGCTTGGCAGGTCATTACGTGCAATAAGAAACAGGTGAGTTCCCTTGAGAGCGGTTTCTCGGCCCCCTTCAGAACCGCAAGTGGAAGACGCTCCAAGGTGGGGAGTGGGGGTTCGGTTAATCCACAGGAGCCTGGATGGTGGAGCTGGGTTTGCTGGTGGTCCTGTGTGGCAGGTCATTACATGCAATAAGGAACAGGTGACTGCCCTTGAGGGCGGTTTCTCGGCCTGCTTCGGAACTGCAAGTGGAAGACGCCCCAAAGTGAGGGGGGGCTGGTGGTCGGTTATCCAGTGGGGCCGGATTTGCTGGTGGCCGCTGCGTGGCAGGTCACTGCGTGGAGCGATGGGAGGTGAGTGGAGTGGGAATAGAGGATGCACCCTCCACAGCTACTGCTGGGAGTTGGCTCTGGTAGCAGAAGGGGCATAGATAGAGGGATTCCCATCAGGGGCAACACGACTGGGGTCCCACGTGTGGTGGATGCCGAGGTGTGGCTATATGTAATCTCAGTCTGCACAGCCGTCCTGGTGAGTGGGTTCAGTTACCTTCCCATCTCACATTTGAGAAATCTCGGGGGCTCACATCACAGCTAGGCGGGTTGGAACTAATGTCTCGGGCAGGACGTTGGCCCCAGAGCCCAGATCTTACCCGCCCCCGCTCTTTTCAGTCCACCAAGCTTGTAGAGAGGGTTGTGTGGTGGTGGGTGGCGGCTGAGAAACCAACACAGTAGAAGGCGGGGAGGAACTAAACCAGGCAGGAGACACAGGCAGTGCTTGGGAGGTCTGCACGGGGTGTGGGTGTGGGAGACATCTCTGGGCCAGTGAACCTCGTTGTGTGCTCCTGGCTTGCCCAACCTTGGCCCTCAGCCACATGCTGCGTGCTTTAGGTGAAATCTCAGTCGCTCGTGTGGTGCGGGCATCTTTTCTCCCTGGCTTTGCCTCTCTTTAAATCACGGAGTCTCAGTGGGGATGGCGGGGCGGATGGTGGTCCATGGAATTTGCCCTCCACCTCCCCATCCTTGTCCTGTCCTGTCTGGCCTGTTACCTGAATCTGTGTCTCTTCAGAGCCTGCAAATGAGTGGAGGCCACGACAGCCTCTCGCTGGCCGACCTCTCAAACTTTTATTCATCAGAATAGTGTTAAATGCCGATTCCTAGGCACCCCCATTGGACTCTACGCCTGCCTAGCATGGGTACTTTGGGGGAAGGTACAGAGGATTGCTGGGCTGTTCCAGGGGGGAATTTGCATTGTTGAATGTCTATTGTGTTCCTTCCAGCACTCTACTTTCCACGCACACGTGGCATTAAACCTGGAAGACCTCTGGGTGCTGTGCTGGTGAGGAAGCCCCGGCTGGACGAGGGGCTGCTGGGGCTCGGACTTGATTCCTGGGCTGCGGGCTGCGGGCTTATTCTCTTCAGTGGGTCTGCTGATGGGATGCCCTGAGAAGTCCTGCTGTGCACTCAGGGGAAGGTGTAGAGACAGGCTCAGAAAAGACAGACCATGGATTTAAAAATTCCTACTGGAAAATCTTTTATGAGCAAAGTAATTTGCATCTAACTGAAGACAATCATTGCTTGAATAATTGGTTTGTTTACAAAGTTGGTCCTATGAACAGATTAAAGTTTTCATTCATGCCTTATCTATAATGTGAATAGGAGCTATTACCGCAACTTAAATTAGCTTTAAATTTCGTATCAGATTGCAGTCCAGATTACAAACGGCTGCTTGATAATCTAATTGATAAAACGGAGGAATTTAGTGCTTGGAACCCAGAGTGAAGGGAACAGAATTGCTTTGGTTTCTCAAAAGGGTGTTGACTGAGTGGTGACCTGGGGTGAAGAGAAGTGGCTAGAGTCATTACACTCGAGGAGATGATCTGCCCCCGCCTTTCTCAGCTGTCTTCTGGACAAAACAAAGGGTGATAAATGGAAAAAATTCAGCACTGAGTTCGTCTATGCCCTGAGCTTCTCATACAGTCATTAATGGGCTGTATCTGTGAAGCCTCCATACAGGCACAAAGGAATTAGGCTAGAGTAAGGCGGCCGGCGACCTCTGGCGTCTGGACGGCGTGTCACTTCCTAAAGCCCTTTTGGGTGAAATGACAGTGGCAATGTCGTTGTTCGGAGGAGTGTAATCTCACGTATGAGATGCAGATTTTAAATGATGCAGATTTTAAACACCAAAGTCAGGAAGCTTGGTGGGAGTGGCTGTCTTCCAAGTGGTTTTCTGTGCTGCCATGGATGAGGCGTGGATGTGTCATCTGTTGGTGAGATCCACTGGTGAAGGGGCTAAGCAAACCATGGAGGTCGGGGGGGTGAAGCTGCATCTCTTCTGGCATCCCAAGTAAATACCTGGGATCCCATCTCCAGCCTTTCAAAGGACACAGACGAATATAAAATGCAGATGGGAGAGTTCATAATTTGGGCATCTCTGTTCTTTTGAAATCAAAGTGCAAAGAAAAAGTTTTGCCTTGAGGTCTTAACCCATACTTGTTTTTCTCCTGAGGTTTTAAGATTTTCTTAACTGCTTTTCTCTCCCCCAATCCTTGAGGAAGTTCTATCTTCATATCTTCTTAAAAGGTATGGTTAAAAGATATGGTTAAATTCAACACAAATATAAAAACATGCTTTCATATTTTTCTTGAAACTGATGTATCTGACATTGGTGAAGAACTAACTGGGAGTATTGGTTTATTTTTATTTTTTTGAGACAGTCTTGCTGCGTTGCCCAGGCTGGAATGCAGTGGCACGATCTTGGCTCACTGCAGCCTCACCTCTTGGTTCATGCCATTCTCCTGCCTCAGCCTCCTGAGTAGCTGGGATTATAAGTGCCTGCCACCATGGCTGGTTCATTTTTGTATTAGTAGAGATGGGGTTTCAACATGTTGGCCAGGCTGTTCTTGAACTCCTGACCTCAGGTGATTCGCTCACCTTGGCCTCCCAAAGTGCTGGGATTACAGGCAAGAGCCACCACACTCGGCCTGGGATATTCTTGATTATAATTGTAACATATCCCTTTAATAAAAACAAAACAGAACAACAACAACAACAAAACAGCTGTCTGAAAAGTCTCGAAATTAAAGAGCTCAATTGGACAGGGATTTGGACACCAGTTGAATGGCCCAGCACACCATAGTTACATGGGCCACTCGGCCTGTTAGGTCCTTAGGGTATTTGAAGTCATATGGATATTTGCATTTCTGCCTCTGGATATCGTGTTAGTATGAATTCGGCTAGTGTTTGAGGGCCAGGCTCAGATCCGGGAAAACAAGAGCCCCTGCCCTCACGGCACTTCTCTTCCATGTGTGTGTGTCAGGAAAATAGAAAGCATAAGATTTTTTTTCAATGAGCTGGGAAGATGGAAAAACAAGCTTAAGATGTTTACTTGTTCAGAAGAAGGGAAGTGCAAGGAACACTCAGCTTTGTTGCTGCTGAAGGAGGCCCCTGGTGGAGGCTGTTTCAGAGGTGGGGTTTCTCTGAGAAAGGTGGTAAGAGGCAAATAGGATGCCCCATCTGGTTTGCCAGAGATGGGGAAAGTTAGTATCCCCAAAACAGCTTCAGCATTCTGGCAAAGCTTTGGAAAACCAGCTACGGTGTAGGACCTTGTTGGCCGCTGGGTAGAAGGAAAACATTGCTGGTCCTGAGGGCTGTACTGTTGTTCCACTGCTATAAAGAACTATCTGAGGCTGGGTAATAAGGAAAAAAATGTTTAATCGGCATACAGTTCTGTGGGTTGTACAGGCTTCTACATCTGGGGAAACTTACAATCAGAGTGGAAGGTGAAGGGGAGGCCGGCATGTCTTCACATGGCTGGAAGGGGAGAGAGAGTGAAGGGGAAGGTGCCATGCACCTCCAAACAACCAGATCTCAGGAGAACGATCATGAGGACAGCACTTGGGGGATTATGCTAAACCATTAGAAACCACCCCCATGAGTCAATCACCTCCCACCAGGGCTCACCTCCAACATAGGGTTAGAGTTCAGCATGAGATTTGGGTGGGGACACAGAGCCACACCATGTCAGGCTTCCCATTCTTCTCCTGCACGTGCTTCGCAAATGGTTCTGTCATTGGTTTTTGTTTCTGTTGATACACAATATACGTACATATTTTCAGAGTGCATGTGATACCTTGATTCACCCCTATATTGATGAAATCTGTGTACTTGGGATGTCTTTCACTTTAGTTTCTTTTCCTTGTGCTGGTTATGTTAAGTTATTCTCTCCTAGCTGTTTTGAAATACACAGTAGATGACCCACTGCCATCCCCCTGCTGATTTATCAATAGTAGGTCTCGTGTTCCCATTAGGCTGTGTGTTTGTGCACATTACCAGCCTCTGCCCATCCTACTTATGAGTGGGCTCTGCTGGGCCCTGTTGACCACCTACTTTTGGCCTCCATGAGATCTGCTCTCAGCTCCTGCTTATGAGTGAGAACATGCGCCGTTTCCTTGCTTGACTCGTTTGCTTAACGTAATGTCCTCCAACTCCATCCATGCTGCTGCGGATGACAGGGCTCTCCGCTGTGTGGTGGAGTATTGCTCCTGTGTGTGTTCGGGCCACGTTCCCTTCATCCCCTGTTGACGGGCACTCAGGTGATTCCAGACCTTGGCTACTGTGGATGGAAGCTGAGAGCAGTCACTGGCTTTATACTCGGGGGACGTGAGCCACTTTGATGTTCTCAAGCAGCCTATCCCCAAAGCCCTCCGTAGAATGCCGCATTCGTTTGTACTCCTGGCTTCTTCCACTAGGATGAACAGCTGGGAAGGGGCTTTGAGTGAATGCTTGGGTTTCTGTCTTTAATTGGTACCCAGCTACACTGGCCAAGTAGAGGTCCCAGTGACCCTGGACACTACCTCACATAAGGTCCAAAGATGCAGTTAGGTTCTTTTTTTAACGCGCGGTGGCTCACGCCTGTAATCCCAGCACTTTGGGAGGCCGAGGCGGGCGGATCACAAGGTCAGGAGATCGAGACCACGGTGAAACCCTGTCTCTACTAAAAATACAAAAAATTAGCCGGGCGCGGTTGTGGGCGCCTGTAGTCCCAGCTACTCGGGAGGCTGAGGCAGGAGAATGGCGTGAACCCGGGAGGCGGAGCTTGCAGTGAGCCGAGATCGCTCCACTGCACTCCAGCCTGAGCTGGGCGACAGAGCGAGACTCCGTCTCAAAAAAAAAAAAAAAAAAAAAAAAATGCTTTTGACCTGGGTAAGCTATGGCATTATCAGTTAGAGTTTTTCATATTGGAAAGGTGTATATTTTATTTTCTAAGAAGGGAAGAAATCCTGTTAAATACTCTAACCACAGATTAAATCATGTCAAGGAAAGAGGTACTATTTTGGGGGAAAATGACCCCTTCATGTCAAAGATCAAGGAGATGACTTACATTGTTTAATTGAGTTAATTATGAAATCTTAAGTGGTTTTAAGAAGATGAGCTGTGGATCCTACAAGACATGAGACTGATACTGATTTAATGTTAGTCAGCCCTGACAGAATGTGGCTAATATTTAAAGCTTGCTCCAGTATTGCTTGATAGATTGTAAGTTAATGTAAAGATCTGTTTGACGCTTTTCTTTTACAAAATATTATTGAGAAAAAGTTTGACAGCCAAGGAACGGCCTTCAACCAATTTCTTCCTAATTTCTATCACCAGAAAATTTTGTCCTGTTAATTCCAGAATTTACTTTTGGAAAGTTCCCGTAAGGAGAGCAGAGGTATTGGTGGTTGAATGGTGACTTGAATTTAGGTGAAGATCGTTAAATATTTCATAGTCATGTTTGTCTTGGTGGTTTTAGCAATTTTATATTAAACTTAGAACTGTGAGTCAAACCAAATCTGTTCTTTTGCTTTTGTGATACTCCTTTGTATGACTATACTGGTAAAGAATGATAAAATGTGTATTGGGTATTTTTTCTGTGTAGATATTAGGATTTTTAGGGGAACAAATTAATCATTCTTCTAATATACACTGTGCTGTGTGTTGGGTCCTTTGTATATTAGTTGAATCACTCTAATGAGGACCACTTGAAAGTCTGTTTCTATAGCAGATCTTTTATATGTTGACTTGTGTTATGCAAAATCCTTCATCCTCTAAGAAGACTAAGCAATGGGTTGGAGGAAAGATTTAATCACCCATTAGGTCTATTCCGAATGCCCAGAATTGAATGCAAGTACTAATTATGTTTTTGAAGTGGTGTGTGTGTGTATGGGTGTGTGTAGTGGACTCCTTTTTAGGTCATGGGAGGGAGGTAAAGCGAAGATGAGATTTGCTGATGAACATTTGTGCATATGCTAGTGGAGAAGTCATATGACTTGACTGCACCTGCGTACTCTGATTTTGGTTTCGTTAGTGTCCGTAGCCACAAGCCTCAACTGCCTGTGGAACCCACCCTGAGGGGCTGTGGTGAGGGTTATTACAGAGTCGTGCATCTTAGTGAAGGGCACAAACGGCCTTGTGGGCCTACTTTGGCTTTGTTTGAACGTCTAGATTGTTAAACTAAGTTTAACATTTTGAGGATTATAAATTGTGATTCTTGTCTAAGAAGAGGTTTCCGTTGTCTCTGAAGACAGGAGCCCCAATACAGAGGGTCCCTGGCTCCCAATTGTTACATATCTGATTTTTTTTTTCAACCGTGTGATGGTGTGAACTAGTCACACTCAGTGCATTGTTTGGCCCAAGATGGGCTGCCTCTGGATGAACCCGTTGTAAGTTGAAACTATGATGTCAAATGCACTTTCTATTTAGGATATTTTCAGCTTACGCTGGGTTTATTGGAACAGTTTCATCCCATGGTAAGTCAGGGAGCATATGTGCTCATAAAAGTGGAGACGATCTCATAGATACCGTGAGATATAATGTCTCTGATGTTATAGAGATACGATGAAAACAATCAAGTGGGACTTGGAAGCCTTGGAGGGACTCACATGGGCGGCTCCTGGAATGCAATCTTGAGCGCCACTGGCTTCTGGATGTGACATCTGTACCTTCTGCTTAGCCCAGTGTGTTATCGGCTGCTCTCGAGGGCAGAGAGGTCCAGCGTTCCTGTGTTTTAGGTATTTGAGCTGCCTTAAGAGGCTAGGTCAATTCTCACTGGTGTCTTCAGGGCTTTAGGCCTTCTGAACAAGCAGGAGGAAGCACGACTTTGTAGAGCTTTGGAAATCTCAACGGACTTCAGGGCCATCCCCTTTGGCAGGAGAGAGCCCCACTGGAGGCGAGCAGGGTGCCGTGCGGGCCTGTGCTGGGCCCAGGCATGTACGGACGTTGTGAGGGCCACAGGACACAGATCGGTCTTGGTTCACAACTGGTGTCGATGGCCACGCAGCATTACTGCCAGGTACATGAGTGCGGGGACTTGGGTTTTGGGGTGTGCGTCCTGGTTGCCTAGTTGCTTGGAAGACCCCCATTCAGACCCCAGCCTGAGTCACCGTGACAGGCCTCCTGCTTCACACGCCACACTGAAGCCGTAGCGTCGGTCACTGACGTCCACCGGGTGTCAGATGTGCGTGTGTATCTTCCTTGGTCTCGGGATGTGTCTTGTTTTGAGGTTATAGTAAACGTTCTTTACAAGGGGTTTTGGATTTTTTATGTTGTTTGCAAGGAGGCAGCAGGGAGTGCTTGAGCAATGAGATCCCCTTTCCAACCAATACAATTTCAGATCCC
Source organism: Macaca nemestrina (assembly GCF_043159975.1). Taxonomy (NCBI): domain Eukaryota; kingdom Metazoa; phylum Chordata; class Mammalia; order Primates; family Cercopithecidae; genus Macaca; species Macaca nemestrina. The sequence continues at coordinate 173,783 of NW_027257576.1, forward strand.
AGCAGGTAATTAAGGCAGCGGAGCTGTGGGATCACCTTTGCAACCAATGAGAATTCAGATCCCAGGAGGTAATGACGGCAGCGGGGCGGGTGGCAGAACCCTGAACTGTGGCTGTTTCTGGTGTCTTGCCCCGCGGACAGAGCATGCTGGGGCCTCCGTGGTCCTCTGTGGGGTGAGTGGAGCGCATGAGCTGGGTGCTGCTGGGCCCTGGCTGGCTCCCCAGCCCGGGGTTTATGCAGGACCCGTTAGACAACTTGGAACCCAGAAAGCAGCACGAGGAGAACGGGATTGTGCCTTTCTGGATCCTTGGTGCTTCCCAGTCTCAGACACTGAGTAGGCTCTGAAGGGTCTCGCCGGGAAGACTTGCACAGTCGGCCCCCAGGATGGAGTGGGGCTGCAGCGGGTCTTGCAGGAGCTGGAAGTGGGGGTGAGTGTCTCGCAAGCGGGACCTTTCAAGTGGGCCCAGCAGGATGCATCTGTGGAAATGGTGCCACCTAACGCAGGGCTGCGGCCAGCAGGACCTGAAAGGCTACAGCGGGCTGTGTTTCTGCTCTCTCTCTCGAGTCTCTGCACGGTTTTCCTTGGTTTTTGTCTGTTTGGAGGACGCTTCCCCCTTTCTTGCGCTTACCTAGCCTTCTGAGCTTCTTTGTTGAGTATGACAAAGCCCTGAGAAGGCATTTTTATCGCATAGTTGTGTTATCCTGGTGGCTGGATAAATGACCTGCAAATGTGGGTGACTCAGTAGCTCTGAGGGTGTTCAATATCCAAGACAGAGGTGGGAAGGAAATGTTCAGGCAGGCATCAGAGGATCTGTTCTCTGCTTTACACTGGGGCCCTGGTTTGCTGACAGTCTTCACACTCGATCCAAAATGGGGGATAATGAAGTCTCACGGATTCGGCTTCAGCTGAGAGCTGCCTCCAGCACAGTCTTGTGTGAGTAACAGTTTCTATGTTTGGTGCGAAGGGCGGGCGTCAGTCAGTTGATCTTATTTGTGGTGGTGCTTATGGTGGGTTTTCCGTAAGGAATGTAGACTTTATTAGCTTTGGCAAGGGAATCCTGAGTGATAAATTGGAAGAATGTCTCAGGAAATTCTGGAACCTGCAGTGAATATGGAATCTGTATGAAATTGAGATTTGGATTCTCACGATTTCCTAATGCTACCCCGAAACCCAGTAGTTGAGACAGTCGTAGAGCTTCAGTTGTGCTGCCCCGGTTCCCCATTTTAAAAGGGACACGTTGCTTTCCTCTAGAATGTTCTGAGCTCTGAGTGCTGCCGGCAGAGTGACCAGCTCTCTGCATCAGAGGGGAAGCCAGGGCTGCGTTCACGGCGTCGCGGCAGCCGGGAGCTGACCCTGGACCTCAGGCACGTGTGATGCTGACCATTTTCTGTAAACTCCAAGGGTGTAGTGGTCTCCTTGGCCCTTTACAGTCTTCTGAAGCTTTTGATGTGTCTGCACTTTGTAGATTTTTCAGAAGTAGACAGCCTTTTCCCACACCCTTGGGCTGAGTTTCGTCAGAGGCTGGTGTGTGGGAAGCACCACACCCACATTCTGACAGGGAAGACTCTGGTGCCCAACTGAGGTCAGAGTGGAAATTTGTTCTTCCTTCCCTCCAGTCTGGTCCAGCTGCTCCCTGCTTGGCCAGAAGAAAATCATGCTTATCCAAGTCGTAGGCAAACCCCCGAAGTCAAACATTTGTCTTTTTTCTTTAATATGCCCATTTAGTTTATATGGAATGATAGCTAGAGAAATGCCTTTTAGGGGAAAATTAATTTCCTTAATTACAGAGAACTTTTTGGATAAAAATCAGGAGGCTATTTTGTAATAAGATCTAGTTAAATACTACAGTGGAAAGCTCCTTATATTTGATCTTACACTTGGGCCCTGTGTGCGTGTCCGCACGCTCGTGCTCATGACGCCAGGCGCAGATGTGAACTACAGGCACAGTACATACTTTCTGGTTGCTTTTTTGAACGTCTTATTGCTTGACCTCTCCGACTCAAATGTTGAGTTACGTTGATTCTGTTCAGAATGTTTATCCCTCCGTCTAGGGTCCAGTCGTCTTTCAGGGAGGAACCGTCTTCCTCATCTCTGTCTCCTACAGTATTGTATATTTAATAGTCAAATATTTATAGGTTACATGGGTGACTGATCTGTTCATTAGGAGGAAAACAATGCCAATTTTCACATCATTATAATGGACTTGTTAAATGATTGTTGGTATAATGAAGTTTCCATGGCAAAAGAGGCTTTGCAGATGTGAGTGTAACGGACAGTGAGATGGCGGAGGACCCTGGGTTGTCCAGGCGGGTCCAGTGTCTTCACATGTGCCTTTTGAGAAGGCAGTACGAGGGTCTGCCTCAGAGGAGGAGACCTGAGGATGAGATAGAGGCCAGAGGGCTGTGGGGGTGAGAGCAAGTGTGGGGCAGGGGCAGGGTCCGGAGGGGTGCAGGGCTGAGGCCGGGGCAGTGGTAGGAGGGGTGTGGGGCTGTGAGCCAAGCTGCATGGTGGCTTCTATGAATTGGGAGACTCCAGGCAGGAATACAAGCTACTGAGCCCTTGACTTCAGCCCTGGGACTCCTGACTCCCAGGGCTGAGAGGAGGTTTGCATTTGTGGTAATTTGTTGCAGCAGCAATAGGAAGCTAATGCATTGTATCTGTTCTTCACCTCCAAACCTTTGAAAAGTAACCCTGTTGTATTGGCCTTTTGTGTGCCCTAAATTCTAATGAGATGGTTTGTAGGAAATAATGGACACAAACGATGGCAGAACAAAAAGTTGGACAGAAGCAGTGTCTTCTGTGGTTCTGTAGTTTGGGTCTGGGAAGTTAGATTTCGGTCAGAGTGTGTGGTCTTGTTCAGCGTATACCTGGAGTACTTGTTCAGAGCTCCTGGGGGAGTGGTCTTTAACACTGTTAGGATTAAAACTCCAAGCACATCAGAGCCACAGTTCCTGAGTCAGTGTTAGGCGACCTTTGAATAAGAGTTGGCATGTAGAGTCTGCCCACTTTACTAGTATGAAGAAGCAAAATCTTTTTTTTTTTTTTATTTTTTGAGATGGAGTCTCGTTCTATCACCCAGACTCTGGAGTACAGTGGCGAGGCCTCGGCTCACTGCAACCTCCACTGCCTGTGCTCAAGTGAGTCTCCTGCTTCAGCCTCCAAATTGCATGATTTATTTTCCTGTTTTATATACTTAGTATGTGAAAACTCTGCAAACTTTATTAATACAAATGACATGCCAGAACTTAGGAGAATCTGGTATTTTCCCATGCAAATTAGTAGTGATGTGGAATTCCTGGGCTGATTTGGTTTTATAAGACATGGGGCAGATTCTTTGCCTTATTTCTGTGGAACTAACAATTGTTAATCACCCAGCACTCTTACCTCCCCCAACAGCTCAGGTGAGGGGGGTGTTACCCCCACTGTCGTGATGAGAGGCAGGAGACTGAGGCTTAGATGAGCAGGTGACACATTACTGTCCAGCCCCACCCACCCTGTAGTTTCCTGCCATGGCTCAGCTGTCTTCCTGCAAGAAAGGACAGACACCCTGGTGCTGGGTAGAATTCCTTGTGACCCCCTTTCCATCCTCCAGGGAGTTCTTGCTTTACAGTGGTGGCTCATGGGGAGTCCTCTGGCCCACTGAGAAAGTGACTCATGTTGTGACATTACTGTCTCTGTCCGGCTGCTGTCGATTGGGTGATTTGTAAAGAGACATTTATTGCTCACAGCTCTGGAAGCTGGAAAGTCCAAGGTCAAGGCAGTCCAAGGTCAAGGCACCTGCACATCTGGTGCCCCAGGGCCTGTGGCTCACAGACGGCAGCATCTCGCCGGGTCTTGCGTGGCAGCGGTCATCTCGTCAGAACTCACGTGGTGGAGGAGCAGGAGGGCTCCTCCAGGCCTCCCAAGAAGGACACCAACCCTAGTCCCGAGAGCAGGACCTCCCAAAGGCCACACCTCTTAATGTATCCCTTCGGAGATGGTTTCAGCATGAGGTTTTGGGGACATTCAGGCCAGAGCCATTGCTCTGCTGGGGTGTTAGGGCTGCATGGCATCATTACTGCAGCAGAGCCACAGCTTCTTATCTGCATTTGCTGCAGGAGAAGGACGCAGGTGCCTGTGCAAGTTGGGGTTCGGTGCAAGAAGTGGAGACCCTCTGGGAATCTTAGCAGGAGGAACTTAAGGACTTTGAGAACTGACACCTTAGGACTGTAGTTTTCTTCAGACTGTAAAAACCTTGGTGTGTGATAATACTGAACATTGCCTGAGCCCTGTGATCCTTCAAAACAGTGATGGTTAAGACATTCCCCTTCCCCACAACTGCGCCCCCACTTTTACTTCAAGAAGCCCGTTCCCATGTGGCTTAGGCTGACTGGTGGGATGACCATTTACCGAGGACAAGACCAGGTACAGGCCTTCAAACCCCCCTTCTCTGCCTTATAAGTGATTAGCTAAACTGCCTGTTCCCACTGATCAATCACTTCCCACCTTGAAATGGTTCTTCGTGGTGCATTTGCGCCTAGGGGGATGGACTTGTCTTTGACTGTCGCCTTCCACAGAGGACAGTTAGGGTGGGCAGGAAAGAATTCTCTGCTACAGGTCTGCATTCCTGGCTGTTTCCAGAAGTGGGAATTCTGGTGCCCTGGAGTGTGGGAATGGATTTCTAGTGTCCCAGCTTCAGGTGGAGTTGAAATTGAGTGAGGCAACCCACCACACCCATCTGGAGCCAGGGACTAGAGCCATTTTTAAAGTGGCAGTTTCTCCATAAGATTACCCAAAAAATGCGCTCAGCACGTTTCTTTCTTTCTCATATGCATTTGGCCATCTAAAATGGGAATGGTGGTTTTTTGAAGCATGGATGTAGTTTTAAATTTTGAGTATTGTAAACCTTAATGTAGCTTCTTAAAATGTTTGCCTGATTATCTGGAGATTTACTAAACCTTTGGAGTGGTAATAATGAATTGATCTGTATGACTTTGCTTTCTATGATGCAATGATGGGTCAGCACGCGATTGGCCAAAACAAATTCTGCTTTTTGGGTTTCTTTAATCAAACAAGGGAGTAGAGTGTAGGCTGAAGTGGCAAATTCATTTCAGAGCACGCCAGAGCCCTCGTGACACCACAGAGCCACACCTAGGAAGATGTGGTTTCTGTAACAAGCTTTGGAAAACCAAAGTTCAACTTAATTATCCAACTTTGTTACAGAAAAAGCTTAGACCAGATGGCCAAAGACCTGATGGTTTCATGGTTGAGACATGGTTATAAAATTGCCCTTACTTGGTGTCAATCAGTGTTGGTCCACAGTGATACTCCTCCAACCTCACTGAATAGTTTGGAGACTGATATGAGACTGTGAAAATCTCCTTAAGGTGAAAAGGTCTCTGGAGCACCTGGGAATATCTGCACACCCGTGGCCATTCCCCTATAAGATGGAAAGGACGGCTGGGTCACGCGGGAGCATCCACACACCAGTGGCCGTCCTCTTTAAGACGGAAAGGGCTGCTGGGGTGCCCCGCAATGTCTGCACACCCGCGGCCATTGTGGCTGTCCCCCTTTCTGCTCAGTCACCTCTGTGTTCCCGCATTCAGGCTTTGGGACACTCATGAACAGCTCGTACCCTGGGCTGGTGAGGAAAGAGTGGGAGGTTGTTCTGAGGCTCTGTCACTGTCTGCCCTGTCATGAGCTGGGCAAGGCAGTGGCAGTGACCCTGGAGGAGTCTGGTCAGTGAGGGCTCCGGCAGGAAGTGCTGAGGCTTGAGGTGGCTCTGCCAGTCGTCACCAAATGTCTTCCCTCTTATTTCCATGATTCCTTCTAGTTCTGCACCTTGCACTGCAGAGTCTCTGTGTGTCTATAAATACACATGAGTTACGATACAGGTGTCTCTTTCCCCTCTTTCAGGGGCTGGGCCCAGGGAGTGAAGTGCAAGACTCCCTTACTGCTGGATGCCCACCAGCACGAGGCACTGCCTGCCCTGCTGACGAATGCCTACAGCGAGTCCTGGAAGCCTCCTTCTGAGCACCTGGCCTGTTGACGGTGTATACGGGAGACAACGGAGCTCCCCTTGCCCCACCCTGAGCAGAGACTGGGGAGGCGGGGGCAGCACTGCCCCCATGGTGCATCCTTGGTGCATGGAGGAAAGTCTGTTTAGCCGGGCGAGGTGGCGGGCGCCTGTAGTCCCAGCTACTCGGGAGGCTGAGGCAGGAGAATGGCGTAAGCCCGGGAGGCGGAGCTTGCAGTGAGCTGAGATCCGGCCACTGCACTCCAGCCTGGGCGACAGAGTGAGACTCTGTCTCAAGAAAAAAAAAGAAAAAAAAAACACAGCCCATCCTCTCAAAAGCAGGGTGACAACCACATTTACTTCTGGAATCTTAAGAAAGGGCCTGTCTGTTTGAGAGAAGAATGTGGCATGAATGTGTGTACCTCCTTTGTTTTTTTTGAGACAGTTTCCCTCTGTCACCCAGGCTGGAGTGCGGTGGTGCAATCTCAGCTCACTGCAAGCTCTGCCTCCCGGGTTCATGCAATTCTCCAGCCTCAGCCTCCCAAGTAGCTGGGACTACAGGCACCCGCCACCACGCCTGGCTAATTGTTTGTATTTTTAGTAGAGACGGGGTTTCACCGTGTTAGCCAGGATGGTCTCGGTTTCCTGATCTCTTGATCTGTCCACTTCGGCCTCCCAAAGTGCTGGGATCATAGGTGTGAGCCACCGCGCTGGGCCGTATGTGTGTACCTCTTTACAAGTCTTGCCCGATCTTTGCATTGAAAAATTATTGAAAACCTTAAGGATGTAACTGACAAGAACTTTATAGATTTCTCCAAGTAAAAATTTGGAAAAGTGAAGTGAACCCATAATTTGTTTTATTTCTGAGTCCCACACTTGGATTTTTAAATGTGGGCAAAACATCTGTATGTTCTTCAGCCTGATTTCCGTGGAATCGTGAATGAAACGTGCTGAAGTTGCCGTGCGGATTTTGTTATGTGGCGGTGACAAGTGGGGCTGGTCATTAAACAACTGGAGGGATCCCTATCCTTTCTGTGCTCTTGTTGGACACTAGGCACGTGCTTGGGTGTTTTCTGTGTGTGTGGACAAGATGAGGACAGAATTTCCAGATTCACACGGTGGTATCTTCTCCCTTTTCTGTTAAAACGTGTCTTCTGCTGCTTCTACATAGACCAAGTGTTTCTTTCTCTTGCCTGTCTACAGAAACGCTGTTTAACAAAAACTGCATTGTAAGCGTGTGAAGCTGAATTCCACATGATAAAGCAGATAGAGATGACTGAGTATACTGTTTTGTGGAAGGAAGGTTTAAAATGATTTTTAGCTTTTTCCCTGAAATAGGGAATACTTTTAACTTTTTCCCTGAGATAGGGAATAATGAAATGGGAAAATAATTAAATTTTCCCATATAATTGTTAGATTATATTTAATTATTAGATTATTCATGTATTGCAAGGGAAAAAGGAACTAGATCACCCCATGTACCCAAATGAAAATTTAAAGGGTATGGGCGAGTTCATTTGAACTCCTTTAATTTGTTTTTGTTTGTTTGTTTTTGACAGTCTCACTCTGTTTCTCAGGCTGGGTGCAGTAGTACAATGACAGCTCTCTGCAACCCCAACCTTCTAGGCTCAAGTGATTCTCCTGCCTCAGCCTCCCCAACTGCTGGGATTTACAGGCGTTAACCACCACACACAGCTTATCACCTCTTGGAGACTAGCTATGAGTTTGGGCATTCACTGAACTATATTTTGGTTAATTCTCAAAGTTTGTCACTGTTTATCTTTAATTTGCTAAAAATCTACATATATTGTAAAATGAGTTACATTTCCTTAGCATTCACGGATTCCCTGTTAGTGGGGCAGAGACGCAGAAGGGCAGAAGGCATTCGGACATCATCAGGTTTGCAGTTGAGTGCTTTCCCCGAACACACTGGAGCTCTGGGCTCTGTGGCCCCACGGGGGTCCTCTGTCCACTGAGGGGGCCAGGTTACCTGGGAGGTCCCTCCAGCCTCTGCAATTTTGCCCTTTTCAGGTTAACATCTCATCGTTGTCCTGGACAGCACTGCCTTTCGTTCACTGACCCATGAGTGAACAGCTGGTCAGTGGCCAGTGCTGCTTCCTTCAGCTGGGAGGTGGTGATGTGATAACACTTCCGTGGAAATTGGTTCTTGGTGTATTAAGGGTTCAGTTGTATGTTTATTTTTAATCTGCACCTCTGAATTGGTCTTTTGATTGCAAAGAGATTGCTTACTGGATTTGTTTCTGAATATTTGGTGGATAACAGGAGAACCTTGCTTATCTGTGTGTTCATTTAATGTGTTTTTGCCAGGCATTTATATGGGTGTGTTAGCCCCTAGCCCACTTTCTGTGTGTGGTGGAGTCATTGAAATCATTTATGTGAAGTCTCTCTTCTATCAAGGCTAGAGGACGTGGGGTGGTGTCTCCCTAAACTAGAGGGAAATGGCATTGTTGTTCTGCCCTCCTCCCTGGGAACGCTGGTGTTTCCAGGTCTCTGAACTTGGCTCCCACACTGGGAGAGTGGCTGTGGCTTCTGGAGCCCGTTTTGGGCGGGACTGACTCCTTCGTTTGCTTTATTCCCCACCGTCTTTGCTGCTTTGTGACGCAGGGATGAGGGAGTTGGGCCCGGGGGCCTTGCCTGTGCCTGAAGGGCCCGATGCAGAAAACTCCTGGTGGGAAGGATGTTCCTTGAGGGCAGCTTTTGGAGTCTCTTCCTACTTTTAACTAAGAAGCAGCTATTCACATGGTTCTATTCTGCTGGTGTGTTTCAAAATAATTGGTGTAGAGTTGCGAAGATGTCCGAGACACCCATGATCCACTCCGGGCCAGTGCCGGGCATTGTGCTCAGATGCCTTCAGACCACATTCACATGCCAAAGATTCTTGCTTGGTTATTCTCAAACTTAAGAGAATCTAAAACGCGAGCCACGGTATGGATTTTCTCTTGAGCCCCCATGACTTTGCCTTGTATTTTGGGCATGAATGACTTCATCAAGGGGAAAGAATTTGAGGAAGGAGCCTCTGAGGCTAGGAGGGGGTGGGAAGGGGTGGGGGGAAGAGGAGGGAAAAGGAGCTGTAGAGGGAGGAACCAGGCTGGGGCTGGGGCGTCTCCCCATGATGCTCCCCCACCCCTGGCGCGAGGCCCCAGGGACTGACTGATTTTCCCACAAGAAATGTGTATAATTGCGTGTCTGTTTTGTGGGCTGGCCATTTGGATTGAGGGAATGTCTGTGTTGTGATTCCTTATTGATTCGAAGGTTGGAAAGGTTTGTGCTCAATACAGGGGTCTCTTGGTGCTATGGGAAATGTGATCGCAGCTGCCTTCTGGGTGGGGAGAGCCCTCGAGGCCATCAGTGGTGGCCGGTGTCGGCCTTCGCTTCCCTGGGTGAGCTGCCCTCAGGGTGGGAAGGGAGGCCCTCGGTGGTGGCCGCTGTTGGCCTTCGCCTCCCTGGGTGAGGGCTGCTCCATCCCCGGCTCTCCGACTCCTTGCCTGGCACCTTCCTCGTTGGGGGCCGTGATCCATCAACTTTGTCCACGCGTGTCCTGCAGACTAGTGCTGACTGCAAGTTGAGGAGTGGTCAGAGGAGGCCAGAGGAGGCCCTCGTGATGCAAAGCTAAACGTTTAATGATGGCGCTGCTGAGTGCATGAGCCACGTCAGCCCAAGAGTCTGAGTAAGAGGAAACCGCGGGGTGGAGGGAAGACTGGACAGATGGGTGCTTTCCTCGGCCCCTGGGAGCACGGCCATGTCCACGCTCAGACCTCCTGGTTTCTCCCATATTTCCATAAATAGCAAGGGAAGGATATGGGGCACCCAGGGACCTCAGGGGTATAAGCTGTGTCCTCGCGTGGCCCCAGCTGTGGCCAGTGACGTTATTCTCTTTAACCTCAGGCTTATTTTCTATAAAAACACAAAGGGACAGAAGTAGTTCAAGGGCCTGTAAAGACTTACGTAATTGTTAATAGGCCTACTTTTATGCTTTCTTATGTATTAAGAGCAAATCATGAAACAAACTCATTTCTGTTTGAAGAAATCTTTACTGCTCTCATTTTTGTGGCAAGCAGCATTGATTCTTTGCTTAGTGAGCGTTAGTGCCCTCCTGCCCAGTGCTGCTGCCTGGCGTGTCCTCGCACACACCTCTGTCCATTGGTCTCCGTTCACCTTTCCGCCTAGAATTGTAGGAGGGGCGCTGGGATCTTAGGGCTAGAAAGAAACCCTGAAGACCACTTTTAGGGGCGACTTTTAGTCAGGGCTTCCAGAGAGACAGCCAGCCAGGTGTGCGTGTGTCTCCAGGGCGAGGCCTGCTGCAGGGGCTACAGAGTCCAAGAAGCCCCAGGACCCACAGCCTGCAAGCTATAGTCCTGAGAGGGTGTGGCTTGAAGACTTGAGAAGCGGAGGTTGCAGATCCGACCAGGGTCTGAGGAGCTGAGACCCAGGAGCACGGGCTGCAGAAGACAGATGTCACTGGCCCATCAGCCAGAGAGGTGGAGTGAACCCAGTTTTCCCCGCCTTGCTGTTTTACTCGGGCCCTGGGGGGATAGGGTCGTGCCCCCCACACCGGCGAGGATGGGTCTCCACTCAGTCCAGAGACAAACATGCATCTCACACAGAAATAATGCAGAACCAGCCATCTGGGCACCCCGGGCATGCTCAGGTTGATGCACAAAACCAATGCCGCGCGTGGCCCTGACATCTGCGTGTTCGCATCACTCCACACACATTGCTCAGTCATCGCCTTGGTGAGTTTGTAAGCTCGTTGTGTGGTTCTGGGGCTCTTTGTCCCTGGTGATGAGAGGCTCCCCACTGTCCCAGCTCAGGTATGGAAGGTGATGGCACCAGCGGCTCCTTGTTTCTCAGACACCTGAGTGGGTGCTCTGTGCAGCCAGTTCAACCTGCAGCAGCATCTGTTCCCTATGCTGATTCCATTCGGAGTATGTGCCTCCGTTCTGTTGAGGGTGCAGCCTTCTTGAAGGGAAGAACTGTGTCCTGTTCGCCTATATCGCCTGTGGTGTATCTCATGGCTGAATAAGTAGCTATAGGATACCTCGGTGGCTGAATGATAGGTTCATTGGAAGGAAAACTTTATATTTTTTTTTCTTTTTGGGATGGAGTTTCACACTCAACGCCCAGGCTGACGTGCAATGGCACGATCTTGGCTCATTGCAAACTCTCCCTCCCGGGTTCAAGTGATTCTCCTCCCTCAGCCTCCCAAGTAACTGGGGCTACAGGCTTCCGCCACCATGCCTGGCTAATTTTTGTATTTTCGTTAGAGAAGGGGTTTCACCATGTTGGCCAGGCTGGTCTTAAACTCTTGACCTCAGGTGATGCGCCCACCTCGGCCACCCAAAGTGCTGGGATTACGGCCATGAGCCCCTGCACTCAGGAACTTAATACCGTTTTTTTTTTTTCCTTTAAATCGTAATGGGCTTGTTAAATGCTTACGTTTTTTTTTTTTTTAATTTATTATTATTATACTTTAAGTTCTAAGGTACATGTGCATAACGTGCAGGTTTGTTACATATGTATACTTGTGCCTTGTTGGTGTGCTGCACCCATCAACTCGTCAGCACCCATCAACTCGTCAGCACCCATCAACTCGTCATTTACATCAGGTATAACTCCCAATGCAATCCCTCCCCCCTCCCCCCTCCCCATGATAGGCCCCGGTGTGTGATGTTCCCCTTCCCGAGTCCAAGTGATCTCATTGTTCAGTTCCCACCTATGAGTGAGAACATGCGGTGTTTGGTTTTCTCTTCTTGTGATAGTTTGCTAAGAAGGATGGTTTCCAGCTGCATCCATGTCCCTACAAAGGACACAAACTCATCCTTTTTGATGGCTGCATAGTATTCCATGGTGCATATGTGCCACATTTTCTTAATCCAGTCTGTCACTGATGGACATTTGGGTTGATTCCAAGTCTTTGCTATTGTGAATAGTGCCGCAATAAACATACGTGTGCATGTGTCTTTATAGCAGCATAATTTATAATCCTTTGGGTATATACCCAGTAATGGGATGGCTGGGTCATATGGTACATCTAGTTCTAGATCCTTGAGGAATCGCCATACTGTTTTCCATAATGGTTGAACTGGTTTACAATCCCACCAACAGTATAAAAGTGTTCCTATTTCTCCACATCCTCTCCAGCACCTGTTGTTTCCTGACTTTTTAATGATCGCCATTCTAACTGGTGTGAGATGGTATCTCATTGTGGTTTTGATTTGCATTTCTCTGATGGCCAGTGATGATGAGCATTTTTTCATGTGTCTGTTGGCTGTATGAATGTCTTCTTTTGAGAAATGTCTGTTCATATCCTTTGCCCACTTTTTGATGGGGTTGTTTGTTTTTTTCTTGTAAATTTGTTGGAGTTCTTTGTAGGTTCTGGATATTAGCCCTTTGTCAGATGAGTAGATTGCAAAAATTTTCTCCCATTCTGTAGGTTGCCTGTTCACTCTGATGGTAGTTTCTTTTGCTGTGCAGAAGCTCTTTAGTTTAATGAGATCCCATTTGTCAATTTTGGCTTTTGCTGCCGTTGCTTTTGGTGTTTTAGACATGAAATCTTTGCCCATGCCTATGTCCTGAATGGTACTACCTAGGTTTTCCTCTAGGATTTTTATGGTACTAGGTCTAACATTTAAGTCTCTAATCCATCTTGAATGAATGTTCGTATGAAAAAACTGCTTTAAAGTTCATATGGAACCAAAAAAGAGCCCGCATCTCCAAGACAATCCTAAGTCAAAAGAACAAAGCTGGAGGCATCATGCTACCTGACTTCAAACTCTACTACAAGGCTACAGTAACCAAAACAGCATGGTACTGGTACCAAAACAGAGATATAGACCAATGGAACAGAACAGAGTCCTCAGAAATAATACCACACATCTACAGCCATCTGATCTTTGACAAACCTGAGAGAAACAAGAAATGGGGAAAGGATTCCCTATTTAATAAATGGTGCTGGGAAAATTGGCTAGCCATAAGTAGAAAGCTGAAGCTGGATCCTTTCCTTACTCCTTATACGAAAATTAAATGCTTACGTTAATGTTTATTTTTAAAAATGTTATCTGTGACCTTTCAACTTTTCATAGCACTTCTCGTGTGAATATTTTAAAAAGGCCCTTTAGTCGTGGGGGAGAAGGAGGTTATCCCTTTCAGCAGAGGGAGATGGAAGAACAGGCCCTGGTGGGTCTGAGCACAGGCAGTCACCCCAGCCTTGGTGCTTGCTTAGGTCTGTTCTCCGTTCACCGTAGCCGCATCCACTCTCATTGTCAGCTTAAAAATAAGCTTTTTCCTCTTTCTAATCGGAACAGTTAGTTTGTTAACCGTCACATTAAGGTATCGAGAATGATGGCTTTCAGGCCTCAGATATGACACAAGTAATAAATGCAGCTGACCCTGAACAACATGGGTTTTGAGCTTCGAAGGATCACTTATGTTAATTTTTTTTCCAACCAAACCCTTACTGAAAAAACCTGGCTTTGTGGAGGGCCGACGTTTCCTACATGTGGTTCCATAGGGTGGCCGTGGGGTCCTGTGGATACGTAGATTTGGGTAAACTCGGGGCGTGTTCTGGAATCCATGTCCCTGTGTATACAGAGGGACAATTGCAGCTTTTTAGAAGTTTGTGTCCTGCCTTGTCCTAAAAAGGTTCCAAGGTGGATGCAAAATTATTTCATTCCTTTGGTTTTCTTGGTGGGATATTGATGTTTATTCTTCAGTGTCTAATATCCTGAGTGAACAGAGTTACCGCTTCAGGAACAAAGCCAGTCTGGAAACACATATTGAGATATCCACCTTTTCTTCATGGTTTCACAAAAGGCCATGATCATATTTTATTCAGTTGAACTGTAGGAAACTGCCAGTATTTGCTGTTTTTGGCCTACAAAATGGCAAGTTCGTACGATATTAAAAACAAAGGCTTCCTGGATGGGGAAAATAGGAATCGGTAAGAACCTGAAGTTCTCTGTCATGGCCTCTGAGTCACAGGTAAATAAACCTGCGTGAGGGGGAGTTGACTGTACAGTATTTTCCTTCTGTTTTGATACTGTCAGAAAAAGGTCAGTTCCAATGTGTTGGGTCCCTTTGCCTCAGCTTTGCTGCAGAAGGGACTTGCCATTATACCTCTTGTTCCCAGTGCCCAGGAGGCTGATGCCACATAGAAGACCTGCAGGTCGGTGGATGTGAAACAGGCATCGGACACGCTGTGCACCTTGGGACGCATCTGAGAAGTGTGTGCTTGCAGCAGATCTGAGGTGAGGGCGTGTTCCATCTCCTCTCCCTTCTCTGGCTTTGCAGGCCTTTGAAGTTGGTCCTGGAAGGTGAAATTAGTTAATGCTGATTTAAGCTCCAGGTCAAAGCCGGGGGGCCGAAGAGACCCGCCCTTCACTAGGGGTGTGAAGCATTGGGCCCTCCCATCAGGAGGCAGCAGGGACTCGAGAAAGCCCCACATGCCCTCCAGTTCCCTTATGTTGAAAGTTTTTGTACTCGGCCATGGCGGGTCATTTTGGGAGGTGAGTAGGGGATTCACATGGGGGTGTGCAGTATTCTTAGGTGTCAGGTGCGAGAGTTGAATTTGTAGAAGCTGTGCAGATAGGAAAGGGCCTGGCAGGGAGTGCTGTTTACACGGAGCCGATTTAACGCGAGGTCTGTGCTCTACCTGGGTCCGTGTCTGACTGCTGTCTCCCAGTCTGCAACAGGACGTTGACGTGACTTGGCGCCATCGTCCCACTCTGTGTAGATGTCTGAGGATCTGTGCGCAGCTGCTCTGTGAGAATGCGTTGTGATAATGAACTGAGAAACAGTGAACAAACCCTGAATTGGTTAGCACTGGTTCCACGGCCACTTCTGCTGTGGTTGGAGTCATTCATAATAAAGTGTGCTGGACTGCTATGCAGAGCTCTGAATTTCAGAGGCCCTTTAACTTGGCAGCTAACCAGCCGCTTCCTTCAGAAGACATTTGAGTCCCCTTTACCTACCAGGGTGACCCTGGGAGTTTGAAGATGAGTGAGACAAGCCCTCCGTGTCTTGTGGATTTTACTGTCCAGAGGGGAGACAGATGTGGATGGTGAAGGAGGCCCTATCAGAGGTCAGTGCACGTCAGTTTTGTTTCTTCAGCACTTGCTGTGTTCAGGCGGTGCACCGGGCCATGTGCAGAGTATCTGGGGACCGTGCCCATGGCATCCCAGGCACAGCTAGCATCTGCGCCATCTTCATACTTGGCCTGAGTTTTGGGGAAATACCGAGGATGGCTTCTGCCTTTGCTGGAGAGAGTTGGAAGTCAGGGCAGCCCTCCACAAGGAGATGATCGCCAGCTGATTCCTCAAGAAAGAGAGGTGGTCCCCACATGGGTAGAGCAGGGCAGCATGTACAGACCTGGGTGTGGGTCTGGGGCATGTGCATCTGAGTGGGTTCTGCTGGGAGACAGCAGGGGTGAGGTGTGAAGGCAGTTGGAATTTACAGGATAAATTATCACTAAGGCGATGCCTGGAAAACATAAAATTGGGACCCTCTGGGGTAAACTTGGACTTAGGGTGACCCTGGGTGTGGGTGTTTTCAGGCTCTGAAGGCAGAGATTTAGGAAATTGGGGCAGAGCTGAGCCCCAGACGAGGATGAAGACCACCCTTGGGATGTTGAATGAGACAGGGGTGGAAACCCAGTGAATGTCCTGGGGGGTCAGTCCAGCAGGCAGGCAGCAGAGGAGACCGGTGTCCTCAAAGGCCCCTTGGGCCTACCTCTCAAAGTGCTGGGATGACAGGCATGAGCCACTGCTCCCTGCTGATACTTTTAAAATTTCTAAGCTACTCTCTCTCATACCCACTCCCGTATTTTTTTTAAAAAACCAGGTTTATGGCTATATTTTTTCCAAGGGAACCAAACAGTTACCTGTTTGAAGTACAAATAACACCGTGTTTAAAAACCGAAAATGCCACTTTGCATAGAAGTTTCCAAATACCCAGTTGGTTTGAGCCTTGCATTGCAGTGTCACTACCTGCTCTTAAATTTCTACCCGATGTATAGATAGCGAGACAGGGACGGCTCGTACATCTTCAGGTTTCAGTTCTACTACCTTGGGCTATATTTTCATTTATTTTGACACAACTGTGGGTGTGGCAAGCAATGCCAGGGTATTTATTTTGAAGCGTGTCCAATAACAGTTGGGAAGATTTTCACATTTTTAGAATTTTCATAGTAATAGTTATAATTTACAAAGAATTTAAAATTGTGTAGTCATTATTTTGCTTTTTTCTAGATGTGCCCCGAAACAGGGTTGCTAACTATCATTCTACATCACAGGATTAATAACAGTACCCTTTTGGAGCAGATGCCTGTAATCAAGGAATTCGGCCTAGTCAGTTCACTTTAAGCGTGTTTAAAAGGTTGTCTTTATCCTAGTTGGCACCTGTGGCTATAGTTTGTTTTCACTGCTGAAGAATATTCCACGATGGAAGCCGTAATTCATCTGTTTTTCATATCGGTGGACATTTGGATTATTTTGGGTGGGTGTGTATGTCTATTCAGCCTTCATTTTTTCAGGATTTTTTGTAGAAGATAATGTAACAGTGTAACATCCTCTGCTAGGGAGCCAACACGAACCCTGATTACAGCCACACAGACTCTCACACAGACTCTCAGGCCTTGTTACCAACACACAGAACCATTTTCTTAAGTTGAAACACAGTAGCAGAACCTGAAGCCATGTGAACGGTTCCTCCGATCTTACACTTGGAATTCACTTTTTATTACTATGTCTGCTAATTAGGAAGCATATCAATTATACAGAAATCTGAGAATGTAAAATTATACGTTTATAACAGAAAAAACCTTATTTTAATAGCCCAGAACACATGGCTATGTTTTTCCCTCATGCCCCACCACTGTTTTCTTTGCTTGAAATGGGAAATGACACTTGAATGCGGTTTTCTAGCGACTGTTAGCCTGGCATAGTTCTTCAGAGACAGAGGATGTAAAGCACATGGAGAATTTCTGTTTGTGGAATGTGATTTCCCGGTCGCCTCATTCAGGCTGCCGCCGCCTTCCCCTCTGGCCGCCTGCATCGTGGGACGTCTGAGAAGGTCCCTGTTTCATCCTCTGGAAATTCTGAAAAGGAAGGAGAGGAGGGTGTGCAGGGTGTGGTGCATTTGTGTTGGTCTTCCAGCTTTTATTTGGAGTCTCCGCTACCTTGGTTCCTGCCTTTATGTCCCTAGCTCGTGGCTTCATCCTTGTGTCTAACTCACAGGCAGACAGATGGAAAGGGAAGTTGTATTCAGCCAACAGCTTGATCTTATTCTCAAGGCTTAAATCGACTGGGTATTTGGAGACTTCTGTGCAAATGGGCATTTTTGGTTTTTAAACACCGTGTCTTATTTGTACTTGAAATGGGGTAACTGGTTCTCTTGGAAAAAATATAGGCATAAAGCTGGTTCTTAAAAAAAAAAAAAAAAAAAAAAAAAAAAAAGGGAGTGGGTGTGAGAGAGTGGCTTAGAAATTACACCAGTAATGGTCGGGAGTGGTGGCTTATGCCTGTAATTCCAGCACTTTGAGAGAAGGAGGCAGGTGGATCCCCTGAGGTTAGGAGTTCGAGACCAGACTGGTGAACATGGTGAAACCCCGTCTGTACTGAAAAGATGAAAATTAGCCGGGCATGGTGGCAGGCACCTGTAATCCCAGCTACTTGGGAGGCTGAGGCAGGAGAATCACTTGTACCCGGGAGGCAGAGGTTGCAGGGAGCCAAGATCGCACCACTGCACTCCACCCTGGGCGACAGAGCAGAAACTCCATCTCAAAATAGAAAAAAACCAAAAAACTAAACAAAACAAAAACCCGGTAATGAAAACCTGATTGCATCATCTGTGATGGAGATGGCGGATTATTTCATTTTTAGTGACAGGATGAATTGGATATGTTTGCAGTATTGATTTGACAAGGGAAATGGTGAGAACCAAATGTGCCGCCCAGCTTGGGCCTCGCCGTTGGCAGAAAACCGTGGCGGGCAACAGACTGGAGACTCGGAGACCGAGGGGAGAATTCTCACGCCTTGACGCTGGTGCAGTGTGTGCTTCTGGACTCCTGCTGGAGGGAGCGGCCCCTTTGCCTTGCAGACTTTGGTGCAGTGGAGACCTTAGGACCTGCCCCTCCTGGCACACCTGTGGGTGTGGCGAGCAGTGCCAGGGCTGAGGCACAGGTGTTGAGCCCGGAACGTGGGACGGGAGAGGCTGCACACGCCGGCAGGCGTCTGCTCCAGCAGCCGGGGGTTTCCGCAAGGGGGCGGGGCGTTGGTTTTCCTCCTTGAATTTGGGTGGGGAGGGTGTCCTGGGGTGCTGTGTCTGCACTTGTGTTGCTCTGAGGTCAAGTTGTGGCCCCGAGTCCCTGTCTCTCTGCCAAAGTGAGGGTTTGCCCATTTTCAGGTCAGATTTCCCTTGGGTCCGGGCCTCTAGGAGTGGGGGGTAGTCGAAGGGGGCGTGAGCACGGTGGACGCGCGTGGGCCTGTTCCTCTCCCCTCAGCTCCTGGGCTGTGTGTGAAGAGCTGCCCAGCGGAATCACCCTCCTGCCTGGTGTTTCATTCACCAGAAATCGTTCTCACTGTGGACTCTTGAGTCAAATGTAATCCAGGAATGGAACGTGCTGTTGCTGGATGCCACACACAGCATCAGGAGCCTAGTTGGGGATTATATGATCTTACCCCACACCTTAAAAGTAAAGACTATAGTTGTCAGGCGTCTGAGCCCAAGCCAAGCCATCGCGTCCCCTGTGACTTGCACGTATATACGCCCAGATGGCCTGAAGTAACTGAAGAATCACAAAAGTGCAAATGCCCTGCCTGGACTTAACTGATAACATTCTACCAGAAATAAGTGAAAATGGCCAGTCCTTGCCTTAAGCGATGATTTTGTGTGTGTGTGAAATTCCTTTTCCAGGATCATCCTGGCTCAAAAAGCTCCCCCACTGAGCACCTTGTGACCCCCACTCCTGCCCGCCAGAGAACAAGCCCCCTTTGACTAATATTCCTTTACCTAACCAAATCCTATAAAACGGCCCCACACTTAGCTCCCTTCGCTGACTCTTTGGACTCAGCCCGCCTGCACCCTGGTGAAATGAACAGCCATGTTGCACTCACAAAGCCTGTTTGGTGGTCTCTTCACATGGATGTGCATGACAATAGTTAAGGGGATACTGAAGTCTTTGGCAGTTCCAAGAGCTTTTTCAGTTTGTGTCGGGCCATTGTAGGCAGAAGGAAATACTTGCTTAGAGACTCTTACAGAAATGTTCGGTGCAGTGCCATTAACTCGTGGAATAAATGTGTAACTTTCCATGGCAGACCTCTGGAAAGAGATGCTCTTTGAGTGCACCCTGGCCTGCTCGCTACAAGAATCGGCCGTGTCACCCCGCTTTCCGTGGGTCTGCAGGTGTGCGTGGTCCATTGCCCTGCACTGTGGCCATGGAAGGGAAGATGATCTGGAATGCTGGCGACAGTTATCGGTGCGTGTTGATATGTGCTGCTTTCTACAGGGGAGAACATTTCTGTTTAATAAACATCTCATCTCAATGATGACTGCAAGATATTTGAGTCTCATTCAATAGTGTTTCTGGGTTCCTTCTGTTTTTAATCTGCTTTCTAGCACTAGGCAAGTGAAGACATGGAAAGTAAAAACTCGTCGAACTTGTAGAGACATGGTGTTGTGTAGGAGCAGACTGTAGCCTCTGGCTCTGTTTAAAGATTGTAGTAAACCTCTTACCTGGCACGGTCAGGGTGTAAATTATCTTGTTTAATCGAAATGTGTATGAGTCAAAGCTGGCGCCTGCATTGTTGATGAAATACCAGATTTTAAGGGAACATGTCAATGTGCTGTAAGATACCAACAAAGTTCCTCACTGAGGTTCGGGGCGGGTTCGGAGCAGCTGGCCCTTAGGTCACCAGGGTCGTCTCTGGGAGCAGATGCTCAGTGTGGGCATTAGTCACTTAGCCTTTCCAGAGCCGAGGAATAGCTCTCTGTGGTGATGTTTGAAACCTGTATTTTGAGTCAGTTTGTCCCACTGGACTCGAAGTTGCCGCGCGATATCAGACCTTTGCCTCCACCGTGCGCTCGTTTTCTTGTCCCCTGATAACTGCCTCGGTTGCCCCAGCCTGACATTTGAGCCTCGTCGTTCATGGACACAGGCTCCGTGGTGGGGCCAAGGCCGCGAGTCCAGCTTGCACAATTCCTTGCCTCTCACCATGGTTTATCACATCACTCCCGGGATCTCCCATTTAGAGGAAGAGTGTCCCTTTCCTGCAGGCCCTGTGTGGTGTGGAAACCACCCCTACCTAGCTTTTTCTGTTTGAACTGTACCGTGAAGCTATTTCTGTTCTAGTCAACCGTCAGAATTTAAGGAACAGTGATTTATGTAACTTATCACACGCTTCTCAGCAATTCTTTATGAATTTCATTCTGTTGTGAAATTATTGCAGTTTTCATGGCTATGCTGGTCTCACGTTGTGGCCCTTGAAATGAATTCCCTTCCCCATTGTGTGTTAAGGTTGTGCCTGGGAGCTGTTGAGGCCTCACCTCTGCTTAGGGCAGTGGCTTTGCTCTCCTGACAACAGGAAGAATCTTATTTAGAGCACTTCTAATGTAGTTTTTGCTTCCAGACAGAGTTACTTTTTTTCACAGAGACAGCCACTAAAGTCATAAATTATGCTCAGGATGGACACACGGGTCAGCTGACAGAGTGGAGTCCAGAACAGATCCAAAGACACAAAAGCAGTTCAGTGGAATTTGAGTCTTTTCAACAAATGGTGCTGGAATTATGGGACAGCTGTATGCAAAAGAGTGAAAACAGGGAGAAATTCCTGTATGAAAATTAAGGTGGACCATAGGCCTGAATGTAAAATACCAAACTACAAAAGAAAGGGAAATTGTGGAGACCTAGGGTGAGAGCTCTTAGCCATACCGTGATCCATAATCAAGGAAGAAAACAAGTAGGTAAGACTCATCAGAATTAAACTTCTAATATAAAAGACACCCCTAGGGAATTGAAGAGACACATTTTCGATAGATGGGGAGAAGATGTCTACGAACCATGCAGCCGGCAAAGGACTCGTATCCAGAATGCACAGGACTCCCACGGCTCATGACAGAGAACAAACCACCTGACTTAAAAGCGGAAGAGACCTGAACAGATGCTTCGCTGAGAAGGACGGGAGGATGGCCCGAAAGCATCTGAAATGACCTTCAGCATGACTGGTTGCACCGAGATGTGCACCGAAGCCGCAGTGAATTTGTTCACACCCCTGCTGGAGCCGCCTGACTAAGGTCTTCCAACAGCCCCAGGTGCTGGTGAGGACGGGCAGTCGGGACTCCTGTGCGATGCTGGGGTTCAGCACGGTGCAGACAGCTTGGCGGTTTCTTACAAAACTGAACTCACACAAACGTGGGTCCCAGTGACCCCAATCCTGGGTATTTACCCTAGAGAAACAGAATCTGATGTTTAAGAAAAGCTGTGCCCAGATGTTAATAGCGCTGTCTATGGTTGTCCAAAACAGGTTACAATGTGCCACAGCCATATGTGGAATAATAAATACCCAGCAGCCCCGAGGCCTGGCTGTTGATCACAGGACACCCTGGGTGCACCTCCAAGCACGATGCCCAGGAAATTGTGATTTTGCGAGTGTTTTGCCACAACGCTCGCAAAAGATAGACCCGAGTCATGGGAGGACACGGAGAGGGTGGTTGCTGAGAATGGGAGGGTATGCTTATGAGGCCCCGTGAGTGGGTTTGGGGCTGTTGGACTGTTCTGCTTGTGTGATGATGATTATGGGAATATTGTGCCGAAATTCACAGAACTGAACACTGTCCACTTTACAGTAATTTTTAAAAAGTGGTAATATGCTCATTTTCGGTACTGTCTTTAATGGAAGATGGAGTTTGCAGATGATTTGTCAGGGCAAGCCTGTTTCAAGAGTTTGTAGACAATTCGTTAGGGGCCTGTCTCAGGGCCCTTGGGTTGGGTTGGGTTGGGTTGGGTTGGGTTGGAAAAGCCTTCTCTGTTGTGGGCAGTAGTACGGGGCGTGGAAAGGATATTGCCAAGGAAACATGTAGAATCCTTTGAGGAAACGTGTATTTCTAACTTGCTATAAGATAGAATTGGAAATTGTAATGGTTTTGTTTTCTAGAGTCTTGGTAGAATAGGGAAGACAGTGTAATAAAAGCTAATTTTGAAATGAAGAATTTTAAAGATTTTCAACAGCAATTGCTCTAGGAAGTCACCCTGGAAATGTTTTTAAAGATGTTCAATAGCAATAGCTCTAGGAAGAGTCACCCTGGAGTTGCTTCTTGAGCATTGGTTTCCTGGCTGTATCTTCCAACTTTCATTTTTAAGTTTTGCTGTGAGTTGGGGATGTGTGGGAATAGCCATCCCAGCCCTGCAGGGGGGTGCATGTGCCCCGAGGCCTGAGGCACTGTTTCAACCTAGCTTGCAACATGGGGACTCTTGTCAGTGGCTGGAGTAAGAGTACCAGCCTGGCAGGCTGGGGGGAGCCCCAGGGTGGTCTGGGCACTGTCCTCCCTGCCTGCAGGATGGCAGCTGGAGGAGCTCGAAGGCTGCCTGCCTCGTGGCTGTCAGCGCAGCAGCCCCTCCTGGCCCTGGAGCAATCTTTGGGTCCATGAGTCTCTGCACCGGGACTTGCCTCCTGGGAACTCCGCCACAGTCCTGAGGGCCCTGGTGCCACTTTCCCGGTGGGACCCAAGCCTCAGGCAGCTGCGACCCCAGATTCGGTTGCTTTCCCTGCCGTCTCATTGCAGCACGAGTGCTCATCTCACTCAATGTAGAACCTCAGGTTCCTTCAAGATCCCCAGAGATGGAATCTCCCAATTTAACAAGATAGTTGGTGACAAGATTTGAGCGGCACTGATTTAACTCAGCTTCCAGAGTTTAAGTTCCCAAGACACAGTCCTGCTCCTTCCCTGGCCTCATCCTGTGTGGCTGGTGTGGATGCGGGGTTTCCGGAGGGTGGGGCTGAGGCAGGTCAGCAGCCAGGGGGATGGCTCATTATTGATCGCTCAATGCCTTGAGGATAACTAGGATTAATGACCTTTATAGGGCTGTAGGTTTGGAGTATATATATATGTGTGTGTATATATACACATATTTAAACGAGGTGGACACGGTTATCACTGCATTTTTCTGACATGAAACTTGGAGAGCAGAGGGTTTAGGAAACTCCTGAAGCCACACTGTCAGCGGGACTCGGGCGGTCTGGCCTTAGACCCTGCACTGTTTGCCCCTCACCACGCTGTCGGCAGACCCGGGTGGTCTGGCCTTAGAACTCACGCTGGTCGCCCCTCCCTGCCACGTTGTGGGGTTTTTCCTGCTTCTGGGCAGCATTTGATAGCTTGTGAAACAAGACCAAGACTTACTATGAGTGGATTTGCCATTATCTGAGATCCAGAACGTTTCCTGGACCTGGCGTTGCCGATGTCACGTAAGGGAAGGTAAAAACATTTTCATTGTGGTCACTGGGGCTCCTGAAATGGTATTTTTCCCAGTGAAAGTTTACTCATAAAAATCTTTCAACTCAATACTATGTGAACAGGAAGAAATGTGTTGGGCTCTAGTTAAATGTCTCAGAGCCACAGAAGTAAATGAGGGCACCTTCCGAGCACAGCCTCCCGGAAGAGGCCAAGGACGTTTGTCTGGAGGGTTTGCCATGAAGCAGGACTTGGGCAGGGCTGGTCTGCCTAGGGAGGCCTCTGCCATGATGTAGGTTAGTTGAAGTAGTTGACGGGTGGTGGCTTGAGGTCGGTGGTCCCCGAGGAAGCCCCTAGCAAGGCCGGTTTCCGTGGGATGGAAAACTGCCGTTCAGTGGCTGTAATCTTGGCTTCACGGGTCTGACATACAATCCTGCCCTCGGATACTTGGATCCCAGCCAGGTCAGATGGCCCTGAAAGGACATTCGGACTGTGATGGCTGCACCCATTCTCAGCATCTGTAGGGTCTCCTATGTATGTCTGTGTTTCCATTTTCTTTTAGCACAATTTCTCCCAGTGAAGTCGTGAGAAATAGAAGGAAAGGTGGAATGAAGATGTGATTGAGGAAAGTGTGGTGTGGTCTTCGACCTTATTTTGCCTTGGTTGGTGCTCAAGAACTCCACCTGACCTCAGAGCTGAGCGTTTCTGCCAGGAAGTCCTGCCTTTTATGCTACCTCGAGGCCTGTTGAGACACTCCAAGAAGCTTCGTTAACAAATTGCCTTTTCCTTTTACAGCAGTTGGATATATTTGCAGCATAACAAAGGAATAACCCCCAATATGGTGATGAAATGCATTTAAGTATAGATAGCATTCAGTCTTGAAGGGCCTGGGATTTTAATCATCTTTGGGTCATGTAACAAGTGGTGTTGGTGATTAAAATCTCCTGACAGCTTTGTTCTGCCACGTTCCTCAGTTTTGAATGATGATCTTCCTGGTGTTGTACCTTGGGAGGGGCGTTTGTGTCAGTAGAGAGCAGAGTGGTGGTTCCCAGAGGCTGCGAAAGGACAGAGGTGAGGCCCCTGAAGGACACTGGTCTTCCTGGTTTAGGGGTTTGGGGCTCAGCCACCTTCCTGTGTCCGTGTAAATTATACCCAGGATCATTTTCACTCGCCCCACTTTAGTTGAGTATTGGAGCTTCAGGATATGTGTGCCCACGTCACCTGGGCTGTGATCCTGGAGTTGGGTGAGACTGATTCCCGGGTTTATAGAATTACTCTGGGATTATTGAAAACAGAAGCACTTGAGACATTCATAATGCTATTTCCTGAACGTAATTTATGTTCAGTTCTTCAGAAACATTTATCTGAGGAAGCATCTATAATTTTTGTTTTCTGCCACTCAGTGCTAGAAAGAATTGTGCAACACTCAAGTGAGTGGCATTATTCCTCTCCCTCCACCATGCAAGCAAGATTAAAGGTACCTCTGGCTCCCCTCAATCTTCTCATCTGCAGGGTGCCTGGCATGGCAGTGTGCTGCCTTCCGTCTTCTTTTTGGGGAGAATTAGTTGTGTTTGTGTGTACTGCTCAGCTCAGCCTCGTGCAGTTGTGTGGATGAGGGGCTTGGATGCTAGGTGACCCTCCCAGGCCTGCCTCCCACCTCCCTAGGCCTTGTTCTAAACTGACAGATAAACAGTGTGTTTTGGAAGAGGACAGCAGCAGGGCAGGAGAGAGTTTGTTCAGACTTTCTCCTTGCACTGACGTTTGAGCCTTCATCCAGCCTGGGCACTTTTACAGAGCTGCGTTTGTGTGTTGCAAACCATTCCCTCCCAGTAACCGTGCTTTCAGAGGTTTGGAAATGTGACTTAACTCATCTTCAATTTAAAGCATACTATCAAATTTTAGTGTTGAAACTGATGTATTTTATGGCCTTTATTTGATTTCTCTTGATTTTTTTTCCCATATGAGACAGGGCATCTTAAGGGACACAGCCTGGTGTTGGCCCCCTTTCCTAAGGATGGAAGTGAATTCTGAAAGCCCTTTATGTAGGCAGCGAAGGCCTCTTTTATTTTGGCCTAGTCAGGTATATAATTCTTTTTCTCTTTGGTTTTTTTGAGACAGGCAAAAAAACCTTTTTGTTGCCCAGGCAGTGGTGTGAGCACAGCTTACTACAGCCTCAACCTCCCAGGCTCAAGTGATCTTCCTGCCTCAGTCTCCTGAGTAGCCAGGACCCACAGGCACATGTTCCATGTGTCCCCATGCCTGACTTAGTTTTGTATTTTTTGTAGAGATGGAGTTTTGCAATGTTGCCCAGGCTGGACTTGAACTCCTGGACTTAAGCAGTCCAGCTGTCTCAGCCACCCAAAGTACTGAGATCACAGGCATGAGCCACCGTGCCTGGCCAAGTGTGTTTCTAATTTCAAAATTAAGAGGACACCCATCCAGTTAATTACATCTCTATTGGAACATGCTGCTTATAGTGCATTAGGAAAAATCATCCAGAACTTGGAAAAGGAGCTGGACAGACACAGCCCTTCGAGGTTGTCCGATGAACCCCTGGGGTCTTTAACTATCTGGAGGGATGTACCATGTCAGACTCACTGTTGACCGGCTGAAGCCTAGGTTTCATGAGGTTATGTGTCAGCTTGTAGTACTTTCTCTGGCAGAGATGCGAGTGACTTCTGCTCAGTGACAGGCTCATCTCAGGGACTTCATGGCCTGAGGGACGGCAGCCTGTTTGAGCTGATCGAGCAATCTCGCACTACCCTTATTTTCTGAAACGCCTATGAGTGACTTCTCACACGGTCTTTGAAGCGGCTTCATGCCCGCGCTCCTTGGTAATGATCGAATGCTTTTTTTGACCCCTCATCCCTTTCTTTGGGGTGTTCCAGTCTCAGTTCTCATGATGTGTTCTGCTTCTGCAGGAATTTCTGAAGCTGCTGAGTGTGGAAAGCACTGAGGAGGCTGTGCTCCCACCCCTGTGAGCCTTCCAGGCATCATCCTCTCCCCTTGGTGAGGCAGCGTCCATGACACACCGAGGAGGCTGTGCTCCTGTCCCCCGTGAGCTTTCCAGGCATCCTCGTCTCCCCTCCAGGAGGACAGGAGGAACCTTTCAAACCCTTCTTAAACTTGTTTTCATGTCTTTGTTTTAACAGTTTTCTTTGCATCGTCTCCCTTATCCAGAAGTGAGGGTGAACGCTGAGTTATTCACGGGAGTCAAGAAACCACACGCAGCCCAAAGTGACGTTTGTTTCCCTGAAATGATTTGTGTGTGTTCACCTTAAAATGCAACTCAGTAAAACAGGTGTGTTTTGAGGAATGACTTTAAATTACCTAGGTAAAAATGTGACAGTTAAATTTCATCATCTGTGTGGGTGTCCACAACCCCCTTCTGTGATTGCGTGTGAGTTTGTGACTTGTGGTTATTTTTGAAGAAAGAAAATCTGTTGCTGAGGACTTCAGATGGTGTGCTGGGATTGTGTAGGGTGGACATCGGGGGCTTCAGTGTGTGGCTTCCTTGAAGAGGTTCAAATTAAGGCTGAGAGTCCCTACTCCAAAATGCTCCAAAACCTGAAACATTCTGAGCTTCCTCATGACACTCGAAGGAAATGCTCTTCGCAGCACTTTGGATTTCAGGCTGGGGATGGTCAACTGGAAAGTGAAATATTGCAAGACCCTTCTGGCCCCAGGAGCTTGGATAAGGACATGGAGGGGGCCTGTGCCAGGTATCCCTGGAGTGCAAGGCAGCCTGGGCTCTCTGACTGGTTTTTTGTAGGAGCCACAGAAGGGAAAAGAGGGTCAAAGTGGCCACGCCTGGCTCCTGAGAAGGCTGGACCAGAAGGAGGTGGATGCGGAGGACAGCAGTTGAGTCCCCAGCGTCCGGGACTCCTGTCCCTGGTGGAGTTGAGAGCCTCCTCTAGTTGTGGCCTCTCCGCTGTCAGCAGCCACTGAGGCCTGAAGGGAGAGGGGGCTGAGGAGAGGAGGAAGGATAGGCCTGCTTCTGGAGAGGGCCAGCATCGGCCTGTGCTAGCCTCGTTTGTTACTCCTGCGTCCAGTGTGCACGGCCGTGCCTCGTGGTGTAGCGGTTCCCGGGATGCACAGCGCTCTTGTCTGCAGTAACGTCTTTGTCTCCGACCCTTGGAGGCAAGTTACCTTTTTCTCCAGTGAAAAGAGGTAGAAAATCTTACAGAAATGCATTTGCTCTAATGTCTGTTTTCCGATAAGACATGGTCGCTTAGGCTAAATCTTTGTGAGGTCAAGACAGGAGGATCACTTGAGGCCAAGGGGTTGAAGACCAGCCTGGACATCATAGCAAGACCCCATCTGTATAACAGAAGTTAGCTGAGTGTGGTGGTGCGTGCCTGTGGTCCCTGGTACTCTGGAGGCTGAGGTGGGAAGATCACTTAAGGCTACAGTGAGCTGCTATTGCTCCACTGTACTCCAATCTTGGCGACAGAGCCAAGACCCTGTCTCAGAAAGAAAAGTTAAAAAAAATCCAGAAATGTCATTTTCTTTTAAAATCATCCCAAAAGAAAAATCGTTTTTTTCTAAGAATGTAAAGGGTAACTGATACGATTCTTTCCTTGCATTGTTTCTCCTTTTCGAATATTTACAGTAGTCCGTCCACATCGTCTCTCATCTCATTACAAAGCAGCAGGTGTCTTTGAGGTTAGTGGTGTTTCTCTGTGTCGCACCTTGGAGAACAGCCAGCATGAAACCTCTTACCACGATCGTGCACATCGTTTGTAGTCCCAATTAAAATCCTCTCCAGAGACGCCTGTGCTGCTTATTATAGCAGAACTTTGGTTGTGCTGAAATGTGCATTCAGCTAATGGTTTTAAGTTCATATCTGAGATGATGCTGTATAATTCCTGAAGCGTATGGGATCAGTAATGATTGAAGATAATTCTGGCTGATGTCATTTGGAGGATATTTTTCACTTCAAGTTAAAACTTCCTTCGCGATAGTCATTTTGGGATTCATTTAACTATGTACTTTATTTCATAGCTCAAATTTTCATTAGTCATTTCATAGCATAGGATTTTGAAAGCAGATTTGGCAAAACCTTTCTAACAAAATGTTTGCTTATGATGTCCCAAGGAACAGCACTCAGAATTGCTGGTAACTGTGGTACATTTTAAGGCTGATGATAGAAGTCACTTGAATGGTAAGGGCTGCTTTGTGAGGCAGATGGGGTTTGAATCCCGACCCTCCTGATATGCAAGCCCTGACCGTGGCCTTCTCTCCTCTCCCCTGGGAGATGGGAAGGTGCCAGCATCTACCTCACAGGCCGTCCTGAGAACCTGGGACTAAGGGCTTGTGTTCCTCTTGCAGGTGGCACAGACGTGGGGGCTTGACGATACACACACTGCAGGCTGCCAGTGTCAGGGTAATCCAGTTTTAGTCATAAAGGTGGGATTTGCTTTGCTCCCCTGCAGACCAGGTGCGGTGCTGCTGTTGTAGCAGGTGTGTGGATCCTCTTGGGTGGTCCTCAGGTGGACAAGGAGTCACCGATTCGGATTCCCAGTGTTAGATGTGAGGGGACCATGGACCTCATGTGTTCAGAGGGGAGGAGTAAAAAGCTTCCCTTGTATTTCCAGAACTGTCTATCCCAGGAATGCCAAACCACTGGCTTTCACCTGACGCTGTCGTAGGTGACACTGTCTGGAAATGAGGACTCATGTTCCGCATACTTGAGCCAGTACCCGTCTCCCTCCAGGGCCGTGGCCCAGCCCTCCTCATTTCGCTGGGTTGCCAGCCTGGGGATCTGTAAGCCCAGAGACGTCTCCGGTCTCGGCCCCCGCTCCCCCTGGGGACAGGAGGTGGCTTCAGGAGGCTGGTGATGAATGCCTGAATGAAGCCGACTTGTGACTGCAGTTCTGTCTAAGGGCCTCCCCGGGTGTTAGATGTCAGTAAATGACACCTGTGTGTGGATCTCATGTGATGAGAGAAACAGTGGGGGAAACCAAAGCTTGTGGAGTCTACAGGTTCTGAACTTGGAGGTGTGTGCACCTGTGTACTTGGTGAGGGGTGTGACGTCCGGAATGAGTGTGCACGTGTGTCACGTTTGTGCATGTGTGGTTGAGTGTATTTAGCAGGTGTGGGTGGAGTGAGCATGTTCATGTGTGTCGTATGTATTTGAGGGTGTGTGTGGAGTGTGTACACGCATCATATTTGGTGAGTGTATTTGAGGGTGTGTATGGAGTACATACATGCGTTTGCGTGTATACTATTGGGTGAAGCGGTGGCATGTGTGGAGTAAGCATGCACACGTGTATGCTGTGTGTGGGGTTTCTAAGTGGTCCTCCCCTGAGCCTGCTCCTGGGCCCTGCTGTCCTGGCAGCTTTACAGTTTGGTGCGTCTTTGATTCCGGAAGATTCTGGAACCAAATTCTGAAGCTGTGATCACAAACTTGCAGCCCTGGAGGACGCTGTCCTGTGGAGCCGGCACGAGGGTCTCTGTGCTGGCCTCTCCCTGGGCTCTGTCCACAGAAGAGCATGTCCGATGATTGAGCTGTGCGGGTCTGTGGCTCCCCAGCCTCGAGTCAGCCCTCGGTTCTGTCCCACCTCTGTTTTTCTTGCTGAGGGGCTCCGGGAAGTGGTGCCTGGGATGGCGTTTTCACCCTGGGGTTGCTTCGCCAGCTGCCCAGGTGCTGGCTGCCTGAGCCCTGCTGCCGTCCTGGGTGGACGGGGCTGTCGCGGGGACATCCCTGAGCACCCGCGGGAAGGCAGGTTTAGGAAGTGCCAGAGGTGAGTGTCTTCCTCTCACACTTGATTTTCTGGAAAGTTCTGGGTCTCCTGTTTTTCCCTAAGGGAAGTTAGAAACTGAGTTTCTCTTTAGGGGAACGTCTTTGCAGAGTCTGCTGTTTGAATGTTCCCCAGGTGTGGAATACTCGGGGCCATATGTGTTTGGGAACATCCGTGTCCTGAGCGAATTCAGTAAGGAATGGAGAGAGGCCTCCTATCAGCTTGGCCTCTGTTTCCAGCTTGTTGAGGGTTGACGGCTGCTGGTATCCCAGGGAGAGTTAAACACTGGGCGGTGTGGGATGGGAATGTTTGCTCTGACAAGGACAGTGGGAAAGCATCTAAACAAACGTCGCTGTTCTCCGGGCTCCTCGGGGTCGAGCTTGTTTTGTGGTGTTGAGGGAAAGCTACCCTTGTTCCTGTTCCTCACCATTTGAAAGGTGTCCAGGACACGTTCCTCTGGAGAGGTGATGTGCGTGAGTGGGGGTCAGGTCGCAGGCTCCGAGGTTATTTGGGACCTGTCAACTGATTTCCTGAACACACAAGTGCTTGGTAAAGATGTTCCTGATTAGCTAAAACATTTCAAGAGGACGTGATAGCTGGTGGTTGTTTAAAGACTATCACAATTTTCCTGTTACTTTTTAAATGCCTGTTGAATAAGGGAGGATTCACGTATTTTTATTTTCCTGTCTGCATACTTGATATTTTGTTTTTTGTTTTTCATGTGGGTGTGCAGTTAACAGGATTTAGAAACAGTCTCAGCCCTGGGGAGACTTCAGGGCCGCCTCAGTCAGTGCTGAAGGGAGGCAGGGATTTGGGGGCTGCTACCTCCACAGGAAGGGACACCAAGGGCCAGAGGTCAGCAATCTCAGTGAGGTCACAAAGACGGGCACACCCAGCACCCTGGCCCATGTGCCTCTCCTTCACCTTTGTCTCTGCTCAAAGCTGCTCTCCTGGGTCATCACTGGTGATCTCTAGGTGCGTGCTTGCTTCTTGCAGAAGTGGTGTCTGGCTGTGGTCAGTGTGGGCCCTCAGGACTTCCCTGTTTTTGGCTCACATCAATATTGGGCAGTGGTGTATGTTTGCTTTGGAGTGGTAGATCCGGTGGATTTTGGCTTTGCCAACTCATTTAATACCTGTTCTCCTAGGTGCTGGGACCCTCTCCTAAGTCGCCTGTTCTCCTAGGTGCTGGAGCCCTATCATAAGCCGCATGTTCTCCTAGGTGTTGTGACCCTATCATTAGCTGTGTGTTCTGCTAGGCGCTGGGACCCTATCGTAAACTGCTTGTGAGAGATCTCGGAGGTGCTGCTTATGAGGATCCGCTGCCTGACCTGAGGTGCAACAGTTGCAATTCAAAACCACCCCCCAGAAAAATTGTCTTCCATGAAACCCATCCCTGGTGCCAAAAAGGCTGGGGGACAGCTGGCCTAACGCGGGCTAAGATGTCAGTAGATTTTTGGACTTGGGCCTCAGTTGAAGAGGATTAGATTTTGAAAGGTGGGGTTTGAAGGCTTCTAAAGGGCAGGTTTTCATCTCCAGTGGGGCCTGGCCAGAACTGGGTAGAACTGACCCAGAAGCTGACAACTAGTCAGGCTGGCTCACTGCCTGTGTCCTGTGTGTGCTGCAGCCTTGCTGTTTATTCAATTGTCTGGTGGTGGTGTGGATTCCATCCACAGCCTCAGAGTAGTGGAAGCCATTACTTCAAGGCTGACCTTATTTAACTTTATCAAAAAGACATGAAAATCATTTAGTATAAATCTTCCAGATACCTGTATCCTTTCTTTTCCCAGAGGCTTTTAAGTATTGCAACTTAAAAATCTTCAAAAATAACTTGAAAGGAAAACCTCTAAATATATTTTTGATGAGCACCCTTGAGAGCTTTAATATGTGAAGTAAATTCCCTTGACTTTTGTATTCCTAGAAACTCGTTCATGTTTGCAGATGACTTTGTATTTTGTCAACAGTGGCCACTGGTTGGTGACCATCAACACCTGCCGTGTATCATTTAGAAAGTTGGATGTGGATGTATTCACTTTTCAGACACACAAACACATGGGCTGTTTGTTTTCGGTTTTGATTTTTTTTGGTTTTTTTTCTCCCCCCAGCTGAATTCAAGAAAGGGAAACAAGCAGACAGAGTAAGTACCAGAAAGCGTCTAAGTGGCTGGGTGGGGGATCCTACTATGGTGTTGGATTGTGTTCTGCCAGACTTCGCTCCTCGAAAAGCTGACCCTGAAACGGCTGGCATTGCCCTCACCCTGGGACATTCGTCTGTCTCACCAGAAAATGAAGAATCTGCCAGAGTACTGTGAGTCAAATTCAGTCAGAACTCGATTAACTAAGAGGCTTTGTCTCAAAGGCCAAAACATGAGGACACATTTTTAATTTTTAAGGAGTGCTTCATTGTGAGTCAGTTCTGATGTGTACTGCATTAGGAAACCTCTGAACTTCCACGGTCAGGCCCAGAACTCTGAGGGAAAGTGGTTGTGCCCTTCCCACTGTTTTTGTCACTAGCTGTATTGATTTCCTTAAAAACCCTTTTTATATGAGTTCTATTATAGTTTGAAAAAAATTCACTTAGGTAGAACTGGAAGCGTTTGCGCCGTGTTAATACTCATGACCCGTTCTGGGTCTCGGTGTATGTGTACTGTATAAATGTACATGTGTGTATGTGGTGTACACATACTACGTGTATTTCCACTGCATGTATTTACAGTGTATAGGTATGTACACTACATTTGTGTCCTACACACGTGCATGCTGTAGGCATGCATGTACATGTGTATATGTGTGTATCTACGGGGATGATTATATGCACACTAGTTGGACACCTATCTGTTCTACATGTGTACATACATGCATGTATTTAATGCCATATACATACCTGTGTACGTGCACCATGTGGGTATGTGCACATTATTTCTGCAGATGTATATATACATATGTGCACACAAGCATGCATGTACACTATGCACACTGAATAAACTTCTGGATATGTACACAATAATACGTATACATGCTGCATATGTATGTACACTATCGCATATGTGTATACGTTTTATACGTTAGTGTACTGATGTACATTGTATACATGTGCATATGTGTACACTGCACATGTGTATGCATGCTGTAGTGCACCTACGTACATTGGATAAGAATGTATGTTATATGCATGTGTATACATATAGCAAATAGCATACCTGTGTACATACGGATGTGCATGTGTATGCCATATGCATGTACATACAGGTTATAGTATACCTGTGTACACTGTATGCATATAGACGTGTGTACATGCTCTGCATGTACATACATGTTAGCATACCTATGTACATTTGCTATATGGATGTGTGTATGCTCTGTGCTTGTACACACATAGTGAACTTGTTTGTACACTATATATATTTCGATGTGTGTACACTCTATGCATGTACCCTACATGGATCTGGATGTGTGTGCACTCTGTATGCACGTAGTGCACTTATGTACACTCTACGTATTCGGATGTGTGTACGCTCTATGCAGGTACACGTGTTACAGTGTGCCATATACGTACATTATGTGGATGTAAATGTGTGTGTGCGCTCTATGGCACCAGGAATAGGGCTCCCGCAGGGATCCGAGAACGCACCATCTTGCTGGCACCGGAGCGTGTAGGATGAAAACAGTTGTTTGTTACAACCTAGTTGAAATTTGGCAGGTTACTCTACCCTTTGCAATGATTTAGGAACAGTCACTTCATTGATGTGTGTGTTCCTGAAATCATAAACAGCTCTGTGAGGTGTGTCTCATCCCCAGACGAGAGAGGGAACCGAAACAACAATGACTCGGTCACTTAAGTGAGGTAGAACTAACACAGCAGCTGTCTAGCTTTCTGTATTATAACTTTGTCAGCAGCTCAATGAGAAATCGGCACTCATCAGGAAATGTGTCCACTTTCTACTGTTCTTTATTCGTGGCGTATTAACTGCCTCGTGTTATTCCTCACAATGTAGCAAAATCCCTCCTAGAGCTGTGAATATAAACAGTTCATGACAAATGTAGTATCTTCTTTGTAACGTTGAAAACGATATGTAAGTTCATCTTCAGATATTGTTTGGAAGGATGAGAAGGAAGATGTTTAGGACAAAAGAATAGAGAGCTTTCAAGTAAACAGGGAAAATAAGGACTTTGTGCAAAATATTTCCAAATTTGGAATTTGAGAATACTAAATCTCACATCTAAGATCATAGGTAGTTTTTTTTGGGGGGGTGAGGGTTAAAATTAGTACTTGGTTTTCCATGCCTTTGGGAATTTCAGTCCTGATGGAGGATTGCAAGAATAATCTGATTTTTCAGAACAGAAGGGCAGTCTGTCTCAAAGGTAAATTCCAGGTTCTACCATAGAGAAATAGAAATTGCTGTCAACTTTCTGTAAGGTTCTTCAGTTCTTTCCTCTTCTGTAGTTAAAAAACCATCTCTGGGTTTAGTCTCAGCCAAGTTCCTCTTATGAGGTTGCCTTACATTTCACACAGCTGTTGAGAGTCTTCATCATTCGTAGTTAACTTGTTAAAAGCAAAACCTTGTACTAGTTAGATCTGGGCACCTTGAAGGCAGGGGTTTGTTTTATATTTTTAATAAGCAGCAGGGTGATGGCAGGGCTAGGGCCCTTCATCCCATCATGCATTCCTCTGAGCTTTCAGAGCTCTCACTGCATGCTGAGTGGTGTTGGCTGTTTAGGGTTTAAATAGGAAGACGAGGCTCTGCGACTTGGGACGCTCTTACTACCTTCATAGAGAGCTTGGTGACAGTTCAGCATGACAGTTTGTGCCCCTGCTGTGTATACTTTGTTACGGCCTCACAGAAAGGGTATTGATTTAAACGTGACTAATTTCTTCATGTTTATTTTTGCCTTTATTCCTAGTTACAGTCCTGATGATTTTTCTTCCTTTAAAATCTTGCTAATGGCTAGTGAATTAGTGATAAACTATATTTACGTGTTCTCTAAATCTAGCGATTTAATTGGAGGTCATTCTTCTTGTACCATGTGTCAGTGCTGTGTCAGGAAGGCTCAGTTTTACGTTGTCAAAGGATTAACTAGAGCAGGATGCAGCCTTACTGGAAATTGCTCGTTTGTGAAATACAGGCACTTTATTTTTTGTTATACTCGAGGTGTGTTCAAATGTAAACATTTTGAGCCGTGTTAGAAGGATATACAAGATTGTAATGAAGAAAGCAGCAACTTGATCAAGTACTAGCTAATGAATTTTATGTTTTAAGTATATGGACTGTGGACCTTGGCAATCAGTTCTCATCTTGACCTTTTATTGTTTTATTAGAATCTTGCTCTGTCACCCAGGCTGGAAGGGTGGAGCCCAGGAGTACAATCTCCATTCACTGCAACCTCTACGTCACAGGTTCACGCGATTCTTATGCCTCAGCCTCCCTAGTAGCTGGGGTTACAGGGTGTGTGCCACCATGTCTGGATAAATTATTTTTAGTAGAGATGGGGTTTTGCCATGTTGGCCAAGCTGGTCTGCAACTCCTGACCTCAAGTGATCCACCCACCTCAGCTTCCCAAAGTGCTGGGATTACAGGTCTGAGCCACCATCGCTGGCCTGACCTTCTGTTCTAATATTGGTTATTCAGTCTCGATGATAGCACCTGGTTGTATTAACTTGGGGTAGAAAGCACAATTGCAATGAATCTGGTTGTGTATATACGTGCTGACTTAGCGTTCATGGCAGCACTGTGAGGTGGGCATTGTTCCTGAAGGAAGGCCGATGGGCAAGTCGGGGCTTAGATACGGGACTTGTGGGCAATCACTGCTGTCCCATGGCTGAGATCAGGCCTGTCTGTCGCCTGTACCCTGAACTCTGAACACACAAACGAGCAACGGTCAAGAGTCGGTGCTCGAGTGTGATGTGGCCTGTGGTGTTTGCCTCGCAGCGCTGCTTTGGCTCGGGGCAACGGGGCAACAGCTCCCTCCCTCGTTCGGCTGCCTGGGAGTCCCAGGAGAACCCACTGATACCGTTTATAAATGCCGGACATCGAGCGTTCTCCTTGGTACCAGCACATCTGGAATTGGACAGCTCGGTTAGATTCTCGGCCAGCAAACCTGTACAAGAGTGTGTGAACTCTGCGTTTGCTTCGCCCGGACAAAGGTGAATTCGTGGTCACTACTGGATGGCAATAGGTGTGGCCTCAGGAGCAGCACGGAGACAGGCACCCGGGTGCAGGAAGAGCATCTGCAAGAGGGGTTGGGGAACGTGACAGACGCACGTGCGAGTTTAGCTGTTACCGTGGGTGGGGGGTGGTTGGGTAAGACCAGATTTTCTCATTGTTGCCCCTTTCTGAAAAAGACCCTGAATTGACTTCTCTGTGGCTCCTCGCGCCTCCTTGTCAGGTTGGAGGAGACTGCTCTCCTGGCTCAGGCCCTGCTTGCGGCATCACGGAAGCTGCTCTTGCTTGCCCTGCCCTCCCTGTGACGTCCTCTGTGCTGTTGTCCGGGAACAGTTCTGCCGAGCAAGCTTGGACTCTGCTCCCTTCTGCTCTTGGATTTCGTGTCTGGAAAGCTTGTGTTCTTTCCTGATTTTTGATGATGCTGAGCTATGTTTTTGCAAGGATCACGCGTGCCTATAGCAGGGAGAAGCCCCTTTGCAATTTTAACATCTTGACGCTCTCAAGCAGAGCTTGCTATCGAAGTTGACAGCCTCCTGTGTTTTTGTTTTGGCAGAAACTGAATTTCAGTCCTAGGACAGCTTCAGCACACTTGTTCCTAGCTCTTCTCTCTCACTGCTCCCCTCGTGTGTGGCAGAAATCATATGCCCTGAAGTTTACCAGTCCCTTCATTTGAAAATCAGTTAGTGTATGTGATCCTCATGAGAATTTTACTTTTTATAAAAGCAATCGCAAAGACTGGGTTTTGCGAAACCAGCGTTTTATGTGTATATTAATTGCACTCACAATAAGCTTTGTCTTCTAAATATTTCATGTTTCAGATTAGCCCTGGAATCATGCCCTGGAGTAGTTTTGCTATTCCGCTTTTATTTTTGGCTAAGGTAAAGTTGAGAACATTGTGATATTAGATGTAGTGAGTCCTTTTAGTTTCTTCTATGTCTGTTTTCCTTTAAGCCAGAACCAGCAGACTGATACCAGTTTGTGAGCACCTGGCATCTCCCAGGCCTTTCCTGGGTCTTCCCTCCGCTGTCTTGTGGACAGAGCGGTCATTGGTGGAAGATGAACTTTTGAGAATCTGTGTGTGGAATTAAGTAAATGTCATAGCTCTCTTCTGTGACAAACTGAATGACATTAAGCCCAGTAAATTGTAACAGCAGACTTTGCACATACAAAGCATTGAACACCAGGAAGGTAACCAGGCTGCGATGCTTCTGGTCCTGCACAAGACCTCCGGTATCACAGCGCATTTAACATACTGGCAGCATTGAGCGTTTGAAAATGTTGTGTATGTACCATGTCCGTGATTTTCGAGGGCCTGGATAAACACCTCTGGTTATCGCAATCTTTATCAATGGGAGCTTAAGGTTAGTACTGGGGCAGACTGTGTTTTAAAGAATTAAGGTGTCTCGAGTATGTTTCAGTTTTCCCATGAAGAAGAAACATGTCAGCTGTTCTTTCCTGGACTGTGGCTAACACAGTGCCCCACCACGGTCGGTCACATGTTTACTTCCCCTCCATTTAACCGGGCTGGGCTTGGGCCAGAGTACTTCGGTTGTCAAATGTCATATGAGGCTGAGGAACTGTCTTCTGCTTCATCATTAGCTTATGGAAACACTGTTTTCCAACGCATACTCTCCTTTATCATTTGTGTTTATATAAAATAATGGAATGGTTATTTTAACTGTGCAGTTTCCTATGTTTGGTTATTTAATTGCAGAAAGATAATGGTTTTATTTTGCTAAAATCTGTGCTAGGAATTGTGCAAAATCTTTGTGAAATGCCCAGTTTACTAGCTTAAGTTATAGATCTTTGTATAGAAAAGAAAAAGCCTATTGCTACAAGGAGCATTGTCTTTATCGATGCAAAAAGCTTTAAACTTATTGGCCGTGTAGTAGGTAAAAATGCATCAGAATGTGACGAAAATTGAGAAAAGCATTGAAGTTTTAAAATCCGCTCTGCAGTTTTCTTCAACTCCCTTGCAAGATACTTAATTTGAATAAAAGACAGAATAAAGTGTTCCCACTGAGGAAAGTGGCAGGAGGACTGTTTAGAATGTGTTCTGAATCTGAGCAGTCCTGCCACACTCGTCTGTGATGTGGTGGTGTCCATGGTGTCACTTTTACAGAACTTTAAGAATGCCTCTGTGAATAAAATACATTTTA
Organism: Macaca nemestrina; assembly: GCF_043159975.1. Lineage (NCBI taxonomy): Eukaryota > Metazoa > Chordata > Mammalia > Primates > Cercopithecidae > Macaca > Macaca nemestrina. The sequence continues at coordinate 212,297 of NW_027257576.1, forward strand.
TTCTTAGTATTTCTGTTTTGAGTTTTGAGGTGTGTAAAACATGTTAATGGTTTCTTTCCCTTACAGAATTTGCTTGTTCTTTTTTTTTTTTTTTTTTAAATGCCTACAAGACTCTGAAGCACATTAATCGCTTAAAAAGGAAAGAAAAAAAAAGGGGCCAGGCGTGATGGCTCACGCCTGTAATCCCAGGGCTTTGGGAGGCCAAGACGGGCGGATTGCTTGAGCCTCAGAACTCGAGACCCAGGGAACCAGCCTGGGCAACCTGGTGAAATCCCATCTCTACGGAAAACACACAAATTAGCTGGGCATGATGGCTGCACACCTGTAGTCCCGGCTACTCCAGAGGCTGAAGAGAATCGCTTGAGCCTGGGAGGCGGACCTTGCAGTGAGTGGAGATCACGCCCCTGCTGTCAAGCCTTGACAGAGTTGGGACCCTGTCTGAAAAACAGCAACGTTCATAACGTATGGGTGAACTGCCCGGCTGCTCTGTCTAGAGTAGAATAAATCTAATTATGTTTTTGCCTTTTATTAGCATTGAAATTTTCTTAATTATCCCTTTGTTTTCATTACATTGTAGCAATATATTGCTGCTTAGAGTCTGGAACAAGTAGGCTTCTCTGGATCAGGTTCTTACTGGATGGCTAAAACTTAGAATGATTTTTCCCTTCCTTGGATGTGACTTATAGAACTTTGCCTTTTGAGGTGATGTGCTGCATTTGATAGCGGACACAGGAATGCCCGAAGAATTCACTTACAGGGCTAAAATATACGTGCTTTGTAGTGTTTCCCTCCTAGAATGAAAACGGTACCTCTCATTTGTGGGTCGATGATGCTATTTGCTGAAAACTTTTAAAATTTTATTTATTTTATTTTTTTCAGACGGAGTCTTGCTCTGTCGCCGAGGCTGGAGTACAGTGGTGTGATCTTACCTCTCTGCAAACTCCGCCTCCTGGCTTCACGCCATTCTCCTGCCTCAGCCTCCCGAGTACGCGGGACTACAGGTGTCCGCCAGCACGCCTGGCTAATTTTTTGTATTTTTGGTAGAGACGGGGGTTTCATCGTGTTAGCCAGGATGGTCTCGATCGCCTGACCTTGTGATCTGCCTGCTTCCTTCTCCCAAAGTTCTGGGATTACAAGCATAAGCCGCCGCCCCCGGCCAAATACATGTTTGTTTACTGCCTCAGTCCTCCGTTGGGTAGCCCTGTTCTTCGTCGGATATTCAGGGAGCCGGGGGCATCTTGAGTCTTGAAAGGTGTGCTCTGCGAGATGGGACTCTTCCGGCTGCTTATTTAGGGAATCCTGCCGGCTGTCATTTACTGGAGAGCGCAGTTTCCTGGCTGCCCTGGTCTTTGAGGGGAGGGAGACTGAGGGGTCATTTTCCCACCTGGACCAATGTGTTTATTAAACCTGGTTTGTGTATCATTTGGATCTTTTTATGAAGGAAAAGCTACATCTGTGACTTTCAGATGAGTGGAAGTCATGTTAAAAAAATATATATATATAAATATATATGTAAATATATATATATAAATATATATATATATATATATAGGCTACTATGGAGAAGTTTTGTCCCTGTGACCTGTGAATACAGTCACAGGAGAGCAGAATGTTCACGGTGTGGGTGCTTACAGTGTACATGCAGAGTCACATTCTTCACTAGTATTACGTTAAAAAGTGACAAATAAGAGAGAAATATTTTGCTCATTACAACGTCGGTAAGAAGCTGGCAGCACTCTTGTTTTTGGAGGGGTGTGAAGGGAATATTGAGAAAGTGTCATCAACATTAGACTCGCCCACTCTGCAAATCCTGTGCCAGCTGGAGTGAGGACCCCGTGATGGAAAGATGCACCCCTCTTCCCGGAAGGAGTTGAATCTTTGTAGCGCTCAGGACGCATGGTTCATCTCTATATAAAGGCAGAGTGTGAAACGCCGTGGAGGCTGAGAGAAGCGATGTGGTTAGCAAGTATGAGTGAGACGTTTGGGGCTTGTTAGCACCTGGCGTGTGTGCAGCAAGCTTTGCTATCTGCACATGTGTGATCCTTAGAACACTGGCGTCTGGAGCCATGGGGGCTGTCGAGGGCCCCAGCTCCTGGCGGGCTGAGGAGTTCCCTGTTACCACCAGGATAACCGTGATTTTTGAAGGCTGTCACTCAATCCCAAGTCCTGGAAGGGGGCTCCTTTCAGAGAGGAAAACACCCCTAGAGCCTCAGGCAGAATTCAGTGATTTTTCTTATAATGTTGCTTAGATTTCGCAAACATGAAACCGAGAACATATTTCAGAATGCTTATGGTTCTTTTGTAACCATGGAAACAAAGTAAGTTGCAGTCGATGGACAGTTTGCGGAAGCTGAACTGCCTACATCGTGAGCACGGCGCTCTCCCTACCGCCCTGGGCCTTGCTCCGGTTTGCCGGGGAGGCTTTGCAGGGCCTCTTGGCTGGGATACCTCTCTCATGTCCAATGTTGCTACCCCTGGTCACAGCCATACTGCTGGGCACCTGCGCCGTGAGGTCACTGAGTGGACACGGAGCCGCGGGGCAGCAGTTGGTCAGGAGGTGGCATCCACATGGTCCGAAACAGGTTTCTGTTCATTAAGAATGATCATTGCAATAAAAACAGAGTGAAAGAAAACTCTACTGACCTGAGAATGCGTCCGCTGAGTTGCATAGGGAAGTGCAGTGAGGAAGGTGAGGGCTGAAAGGAAATGAGGGAGGGAGAGGAAAGGAGAGAAAGGAAGCGAAAGGGGGAGGGCGGATGGGAGTGAAGAGGGAGATGGAGGAGGAAGAAGAGAGAGGGTGGTGGGCAGGAGCCTGGGAAATGTGTCCCAGAGCCGGTTCCTGACCGTCGTGGGTGCGTCAGAGCTGATCTTCCAGGAGAGGTGGCCTGGGAGGGCTGACCCTTAGGAAGTGAGGGCCAGGGGGAGCTGATTTTTTGGCCCTCAGCGGGGCTGTTGTTGACCTGAGATACAGTCGATAGTTTTCCTGAAGAGATCGTCTGCACAGCCACCGTTTGCTGCCAGGTTGGAGACAGAAGTGCTCCTCCCCATGGATTCTTTCTAGTTTGTGGATTTTTCCCAGTTTACCTGAGCAGCCTGTCAGTGGAAATGTCGGGGATTACTAACATGTCTCCATTCTACAGAGCAGTCGACCAGCTTCCAATCCTGTAGTTGTTGGGGGCACCATTCCGGTCCTGTCAGTGCCGGCCCAGCGTGGAAGCCGCAGCCCGAGGCGCTGGGAAACCTGCAGGGCTCTCACTGCCAGGGTTCTGATGGGAATCGAGCGCTGGAAGAAAGATGTCCTTAGGGCAGAGCCTGGCGAGGAGGGGGTGCTGCTGTTGCAGCAGTACATGGAATTTCAAATGACAAATGAAACAAGCTTTTAATTATGACCAGAGCCCTATGCTCTGCGTTTCTTCAAATGGAAATGTTGTGCTGAAATGAAATTGCTGTTAATCGGTTGCCTCATGCAAGACGCAAGACGGAGGGCTGGGAGCAAAGTAGAACGTGGACTTATCTACAAAGCTTCCTCCTCCCAGACTATCATCAGTTGGATGGTGCTACACAGGAATATGTGAGAATTCGTGTGAGAAAGGTGATGGGTGCAGACCTGTGTGACCGGCAGGTGTGGGGGAGGTTTGAGAGAAGCTTTTGGCTGAAGTGATGTCAGATGCAGGTGCTGAAGTGTGATGTCTGTCTGGATGGAAGAGCACACACGCCTCTGGGCTGCGGGAAACAGATAGAGGAGGAGGTGGACAGACGTGAGTCGTGTCTTAGGAATGGTAGCAATTCAGGCAGACCCAGGATCAGGCTCCCACGGGGGAGGAGTGGATATCAGGACCCAGGGAGCGTGGGGCGGGGGTCATGCCCAGGCCTCTGCGGGTCTTGCTCTTGTGTCAGCAGGGCCCTGTGCTTGCCCTCCTTAAAACTTTCCTGATCCATAAAACGGGCACGACAAAATCCACCTTGTGACACTGAAGCTTAAATGAGATGATGTACATGGTGTCTTCCTTCCCTTCCTGACACATCCTAGACTCACAGCTATGGTAGCAGCGACAGACTGGATGGAATGCTGGAGCCCCTTTGCGCCTGGTGAAGCCACATGGATTTGTGCAGTGCTGGCGACTGTCTCTGAAAGCCTTTGGTCATGGCAGTGGCAGCCTGGAGTGGCTCCTGGCATACTTGAGTCTGTGGAGTGCAAGGTTGACTGGAGCTCCGGGGCCATTGATACTATCCAGGGGTGAGCTGATGAGGCCCTAAAACATGGGGGGAAGGCCGAGAGGACTTGGCTGCCAGAAGCATTGTAGATTTCTGGCTTCGAGAACTTGCTGACTTATGGACATAGGAAGGTAAACCCAGATGGCTCCAAAATTGTAAGTCCAGAAGAAAGGTGGGAGGGTACAATTGCTGACTAGGTCATGGTTGCCCTGTCCCTTTGTTTCTGGCCATCGTTTCTCCTCCCTCCCCCTGCCTTTGTGGGCTGGAGGGCCTGAGCCTGCACAGCGGTCTATTTCATGATGACAATGGCCGATTATTACCCTGCAGTAAGAAGTCTCTCCATTTTATTTGGCAGCAGTAGTTAAATAAATTTAAGGAGTGATGGTGTAGTAGTATTTGTTTTGTTTGTGTTTTTTTTTTTTTTTTTTTTTTTAGTGTCATTTAACTGAATGTTATTTCCAATTTCACTGATCACTTTGAGAGGCCAAAACATGCTTTGATTTGTTATTTTGTGTTTGAGCTAGTTTATTGCCTCACAGGAATGCCAAGTATTCTGTTGTCACACATCATTAAGTATCTCAAATTGTGTTACTATAATACTTAGCTGAATTACCTCCCTTATTTTGGCTTTTAAAAATCTAAAATCTGTGTGAAACACAGGATGGTGCATCTCCATTGAGGGTTGTTGAGAAGTGTGACTTTTGCTGGCATGCTTGAGAATCAGTGACATTATTTTATAGAAACACTTTGTAACTGACAGCAAAGCTAGAAGCTCCTGTAAAGGGCAGAGTAGGCAACGTGTGATGCTTTGAGGGCCACAGAAGTCTCTGCATATATTTCTTTTGTGAAAACTTCAACGTGTAAAAATCCCTGGCCAAGGCTCGGTCGGGGATCATGGTTTGCAGACCCTTAACAGCAGTTTAGCTGAAAGCTGGTCTCCCATGCGGTGAGCAGGAGCCCACCTCATTGCTTCAGCCAGGAAGATGCTGCCCTGATGCTGGAATTTACTTCAAACAAACTTGAAAGCTCTGGCACCGCTGCTCATTTCCATACTGTTGCAGGCTATCTAAAATACGGAGGATGCCTTGGCGTTTTGATTTTGTTACTCCTCTTGAACGGCTCTGAGATGGCTCATCGCGAGTTAGACATTTGCAGAAATGATCAAGCAGAGCTGCAGTCATCTTGCAGATCAAGTGAAGTTTTTTCTGAAAACTCGTTACAGGCTTAAATTTCTGATCCCATTCCATCCACTGATCTTGTATGATTGGTTTCTTTTTGTACCCATTTGGGTCTATGAAGCGTCTCCCCACCGTGGTAGAAATTTAGCTCTGATATTGTGCGTGAGTCGGTATCCTCACTCCTCATCTGCGAGGAGAAAGTGCTGCAGGTCCTGTGTGGTTTCCATCCCCTCCCTGCACGCGGATGGATTGGGAGGTATTTGTGGTGTGTGAACTTGCTACCCCCAGAGCCTTCTGCTTCATTCCCTGGACCGCTTTCCTCCCTCCTCCCTCCTGACTCACTCCCCTGGACCACACTTCTCCCTCCTGGTTCACTCCTTGGGCCGAACTCCACCCTCCTCCCTCCTGGTTCACTGCCCTGGGCCCCCACGCCTCCCTCCTGGTTCACTCCCCTGAGCCCCAACGCCTCCCTCATAGTTCACTCCCCTGGGCCCCCACTCCTCCCTACTCTCCTGGGCCACATTCCTCCCTCCTGGTTCACTCCCCTGGGTCCCCAATCCTCCCTCTTGGGGGCTTGGTAGTCTCTGATGTGCTTGTGCCAGCACGATAAGGCTGAGTGGCAGCTCCAGGGCTGCGGCTGCTCACGCAGCTGTGGCATGAGTGCAGAGAACTGCGGGGATGCAGCTGCCCTTGCTGTGAGGCTTCGAGTGTCATAGTCGATATGGGAAACTGGGTGGGATGTGGATGTCCCAGGAAGGGACAGGAGCCTCCCCTCAGCCTCTGTCAAACAGTTCTCAGCCAGGCGTGGTGGCTCACGCCTGTAATCCCAGCACTTTGGGAGGCCGGAGCGGGCAGATCACCTGAGGTCAGGAGTTGGAGACCAGCTTGGCCAATGTGGTAATTTTTGACGCATTAAGGATTAAGGAAAATGACTCTCACTAGTTTGCCTTGCTTTTTAATTGATAATTGGTATACCCCAGTAGTCTGAACTTGTTAAGCAACCATTCTTACCGAAAGACTAATCTTTAAAAGTCTCTTCCTCTTGACACGTCTTTGGCTGCTGTAATCAAATGCAATGTAATCAGCACTGGTTAATGGCTTTCCTTGCTTGGCTAACAAATGCTCCTCAAAAACTTTGATTTCTTGTTATTTTCATTTATAATTATGTTTTAAGCCTTCAAATTTTTCTAGCTTTCCTGCAAGTTGGGAATAACTGTGATGGGTGCTTAGTTTGGGATGTTGACGTACACTCTATGTCCAGCTACTATGCCATTGTGTGAACACTGATTTCTCACTTTCTCATGAAGACTGATTTCACCTAGTTTGGTAAATTCTATTAATTTTAAGGAAGGGGGTGGAATGCAACTGCTGTTAGGAGGCTTTTCTAAGGATCGAGGAAATGTTGCCATGATTATTACCATTACAGAAGGCACATAAAAATACGTGCTGCCTTCAGTCATGATGAATCTGTAAGTCCGCATCTGTGACTGCAGAAAACGGCAGCCCCAAATCTTAAAATCGTGTGGATGCACCAAGCCCATCTGCAGGGCACTGTGGAGCAGCCTGCATTAGCCGAAGTTGGCCCACAAGCCCTGAGGGATGGTGTCTGAGTTATGATAAGGCTCTGACTTGGGATTAAACAGGCCTCCAAATAGTGTGATATTCTAAACAAAGACATGATACTGCCCAGGGAGCCCAGTGGGCACCTGTAGGCAGTGTAGGTGAGAAAAGGTTCCAAAGAAGATTCCTGCAGCTCAGCTAGGAGGATTCTGTAAGGCAGTAGACACATCAATGTTCACATAGGAGTGTTGAGCTATATTCATTCCTTTTAAGCAGCCAGGCTTGTGTGTGTTTTTAGGGGCACTCACATGGCGCGCTTTCCACCCTCACTGCCGGTTGTGCCTGTTTGATGTTGCGGACTTCTGTGTTAAGTGTGTCCACTCTCCAAATGTATCTCTGTCTCTAGAATATTTTAGAGTAGACCATTTATTGTTTAAACGCTTGTTTTTAGTGAGGAAGAAATCTTTAAAATGGGCCATACAGACCCTGCTATAAATGTTGAACAATGGCACGTGTAATGTTTAACACGTAGTGTTTAAAGTAGAAGACAGTTTAATTTAGAAATCCTGTTGCAATGCCAACTTAAATTACGACCATCTGTACACATATGGAAAAGAATGAGAGTGAAGGTACAGAATTGGAATTTTGTCTATTTTGTAGAGATTCTGTAATGTATCAGGTACAAGTCTCACTTCATGATTTAAATGCATGAAGCTGAAATTAGAAAACTTGACAAAAACATGCCTTTGAATAGTGAGCCTTTATCCTCCTTGAAATAGTGATTCATTCACTAAAACGTCCACCTGCAACTTTGTCAAATACATTTGTTGCATTAGTCCTCAAGTGAGCTCAGTTTTCCAGACAGACAGATTATTACTGTTTAAAGTTTGTCCTGATGATGTTGGTGAACAGGGAAAATCCTTTGACGTGGATCCTCTGTGTGTGTTACACATCAGACGCGGCCTGCCCAACCCTCTGCCTGTAACTGGGAACCTTGACTGTCAGGATCATTGTAGAGAACCTTGAGGAAAGCAAAACAAGCCTCTGGAGTAGCAAAAGATGTAGCTGATTTCATGCAATAAAACTTACACATTTTTCTTTAAAATGCTTCCTTCGGAACGTCAGCTTGCTGACTATCTTAGAATCGCTGTAGTCCGCTGACAGCAGTCGTGGGAACAGGTGCATGGCCTGGCTGATGCAGGAGGGTCTCAGCGGAGCCACACTCCTGACACTGAAGGAGGGGCTGGAGCCATCACGCTCGTGACTCGTGCAGATGGCCTTGGCTGACCTCCAGAAGAGAAAACGTCAGTATCCAAGGAGGAAAACGTCTATTAATTTCATGAGTGTTTGCCTTCGCAATGGCTAATACCCTGAGTTTGTGGCACCTGCTGTCTCTGGAATGAGGAGTCTTCCCTTCCTGGCAGACAAGCTCTAGATGGGAACAGGAGCTGTGGTTGCTGGATTGAAGAGGTTTCCTTCTTGGGGAGGTGGTCTTCGAGCCTGACATGAAGGAAGCTGTGACTGGCGGGAAAGGGCCTTGGAGACAGTGTATTTACCAGGAGGGTCGGTGACTGAGAACCATCCTGTTCCGAGTGTTGCCATTCTGGTTCTAGAGTAAACTTGGGGAGAAACAACAGCCAAAAGCCCCGAGGAATATTCTGTGATGTTGATGACATTTGGTAGATTTGTTGCTGAGACTCTGAAATGAGAAGCCCTGGAGGTGCAGGTCTATCAGGCCATGCGACGTGAGACAGCTGCTGCTTCAGGGGTTCGAGTCCCCATGCCAGAGGCTCAGTCCTGCAGAGACTTCTGCACAGTGGGCAACTGATGCCTCCGGTTGATTGTGAGTCCCCCAGATGAATACCCATGAAAGGTACCGTGTCAGCAAAGAGTCAAACTCTGTGAAGCATTCGGAGATTTATTCTGAGCCAAATGAGTTACCATGGCCCTTGATACTGCCCTCAGGAGATCCTAAGAACGTATTCCCAAGGTGGTCAGAGCCCAGCCTGGTTTTATAGCTTTTAGGGAGGCATAAGACAATCAATCAAATAAATGTAAGATGTACATGGGTTTGGTCTGGAAAGGTGGGACAACTGGAAGCAGGGGTGTCCAGGTCATAGGTAGATTCGAAAATTTCCTGATTGACAGTTGGTTAAGAGAGTTGTCAGATAAGGGGTTGTGGAGACCAAGGCTTTGTCATGTGGAGGAAATCCTCCAGGTAGCTTTGGAGAGAATAGATTGTAAATGTTTCCCATCAGACTAAGCGTCTAAGTTCTGTCTAATTCCAGAAGGGAGGTAGGGTGATGAGGCAAGTCCGACGCCCCAGCGATCATGGCCTGGACTAGTTTTTCAGATTAGCTTTGGAATGCCCTTGTCAAAAGCAGGGGCTGTTCAGATGGGCAAAGGGGCTTCGAATTCTAATGTTTTTAAAACCAGAAAGTGATTGTGTTTTTTTCTGTGGATGACAGCCAGTGTGGTAATTATTTTATTAGCAGATTAATTTGGAAGTCAATGTGTTTTCAAGTATGTTAATTATTAAATCATCAACAAACAGAGAAGGGCTTACTTTGAAACCAGCCTGAGACTCAAGAGGCTCATCAAAGAAAACGATGGACTTGGGAGAACTGATTCACGTGTTTACTGTGCCAAGTTTCAGACATTACGAGAAGTCTGTGCTGATACATTGTGACTTGAGAACTTAAATCTTGATGGACTCTTAAGAGTGAGGCTTTTTTTTTTCTTTTCTTTTTAAATGGTCAGTGTTTCTGTCTCCTGTGTTTTGTCTTCCAGCCGCTGAGCACTTTAGCTTTGTGTTCACGTGGCCTTGTTCTCCGAACCACCTGCTTTGTGGCTCCTCTGTCCTGCCCACCTTGATCGTGTCTTCCCTGCCCCGTGGGTTTTATCCCGAGGACTGTTCTCCGCTGTGGGGAGGGGAGGATCAGTGGACACTGGCTTTACCGACTCATTTTCTGTGTAGCTCCCAGTTTCTCAAAATCTTAATTGTCTTGGATTCCCTGTGAAACTGGGAGTCAGGCCTTGGGCACAGTACTGGGGCAGGAGGGAGAGATGAGAACAGGAAGGATGGGTTTGTCAGGGGAAGGAACCCCTTGCCAAATTCCTGTGTCTGTTTTAGGTTAAAGATGAATGGCCGGATGGTGGATGTCTCACCTGCTGTGGCTGGACCTCGCTGTGCTGAACCCTGAGCAGGGGCCCCAGCAGCTGCCTCCTGCCAGGCCGGGGCCACAGGGCTGGGCTTCTGCCTCTGGGAGGGCTCGTGCCAAGGTGCAAGGGTCTGCACCGCTCGTGTGTGACCTGAGGGGCATGTGGGAAGCTTTTCTGTGCTCCTCACCTGGGAGAAGTTGAGCTCATCTGGGCTAGAGCCTCTGGGGAGGTAGGAAGGCAGAGGCCTGGAATTCCTGCTTTCCCCAGACAGCAAGAAAGCTCAGCGTTGCACCTGCTCTGAGATGCCCTCAGCAGCCATATATAGTTGATTTTAACATGACGGAAGGTGCCAATTAACCCGGCTCTGTGGAGAGCTTTGAGGAGTCCAGGCCCTGGGCCCCGGGCTTTTTAATATGTTCCTTCCTGAACAAAAAACAAAAGATCCCTGTGGCTGATGTCGACTGCGTGGGGTAGGACATGCCGAGCTTGGGTGGGGCTTGCCCCTGAGTTTCCTTGGTGCTCCTCCCAGCGTTGGTGGGGTCTGTGGTCCTGGATCGAGGGCCCAAGCACTTCTTTCCTATTATTATAAATGATTCACCAGAGATGCACGGCTGTGCCCAAACATCTCACGAGCATGAGATACAGCCAGTGTCGCCGCCGCAAGCTCATAATTCTAGTGGAAAGAGGAAATTTTACTTTTAATGTGCTCGTGTGACTCAGATGCAAATATTCAATTCCCATTAAACTTTCACGACCTTGAGATCCTCTGAGATTCCTTGGAAAGCCGTTCCTTGGCCCCACGACTAACTCTCCTGTGGAAGGAGGCTGGGGTGGTCCGCGGGGTCTGGGATCCTGCTGCGTTCTCCAGGATTCCTTAGGTTTCATCATTAGTCCCAGCTCTTCAGCAGATGGAGCTGATTGACTCTGACATTTCCATTATATTGTTCTTGTGTTGCCTCAGTTAACTTAGAATAACCAGTATTTACCAGAAATAATTGATGGCGAGATGGGAATTATTGGTGATTCCCTGACATAGGCAGCCTGTATAGATAAGCGTGTTACACGGTGTCTAATTTCTGAGATGTTGGTCCACACCTTCTCAGGAGCACACTTTCAGGGGTAGATTCCTGTGCAGGAGAAGCTGCTTTTCCCCGAGACGCGGTGGCGGCTCCTGCACTGGCATGGCAGGGTGGCTGTGTGACTGGGCAGGGCTGGACATGCTCCTGCGCTGGGCGCCCATCTCCGCCCTACATCTGTGTCCAGGGTGCCTGCCTTTGTTCCCCCAGGTCGAATTCATAGAATTGTATACCTTCCTGACACATTCCTGCATAGAGATGATTAGATCTGGGGGCTGAATCTCAATCTGACATGCATGTAGGTAAATTATTGACGTGAATGACTTGGGTCCTCCACCTTCAGGGTCAGGAGGCACGAGGTGGGTTTGGAGACAGCTGCCTGGCTTCAGGAAGTTTCTCTCAGAGCCTGTTTCTTTCTCTAGCAAAGTAAATGATGCCTACCTCACCGGGCTTAACACACGCTCAGTACTCAGATGCTGTCTGATCTTTGTTATAGTTAGTATTTGGGGAACAGCGTGGCTGGTAAGAAAATGTGTTATCTTTACAATTTATACAATGTCATACAAGGCAAGCGTGAAACCGGGACACTACCTTAATCTGAAGATGCTGGTGCTTAGTCTTCTCCTCAAGCATTTTGTTGTCATTCTGGCGTGTGTCAGCCAAGTCATATGACGGTACCGCGTGCGTGATGCCAGCTCAGTTACCTTGGAATGGGGAACCTGAGGCTGCCAGGGAGCATCCCTCCTGCCTCCAGTCCTCGGGGGTTTCTCTCTCTCTCTCCTTTCCTCTGTCCCTCCCTATCCCCCAATCTTCCTCACCACTCCTGCTCCCCTCCCTACCTTCCTCACTTACTCTACAACAGAGGTCCAGACTTTGACAAATCCCAGCTGGGCCTATTTATCGCTTGGCTGGGAAAGCAGAGGGAAAGGGGCCCAGTTACTACAAAAATAGAGAATTGAAATAGAATGTGAGCTATTTTTGCGTCTTGTTTTTTATTTTATTCTGAATATAAAAGGCAAGTGTCAAACAAAATCGGTGCTAACTGCGCCACTCAGCTCCGAGTCTGCTTTGTCGGGGCTCCGTGGGTTCCCACGCCCTGGCCTTCTCCATGAGAGTCTGGACACGCCGTGGCTGTGAAAGGAGCATTCAGTTATGGTCCTTTGAATGTTGCAGAGTCATGTTTAATAAAAATCTTCACGTTTACCCACAGCCAAGTCTTGATTTAATAACAGGTACTGCAGGTCTCTGGGTAGGGCTGAGCCTCTGTTTTAGAAGCAGCTGCACCATCTGAGGGGCAGGTCCATATGGGCTGGCAGGCGGCCTGGTCCTTGGAGCACAGGGTGTACCTGACTCAGTCCTGGCAGTGGGGGGCCTTGCAGTTCTAGGATGTAGTGATGCAACCTGTGGCATAAATAAAAAGCCTCATGTGCCCCCATGAGAAGCTGGGGCTTCCCCTCAGTAGTGTGGTGTGCTGTGTTTGTGATCGTGCAGATGTAAAAGGGTGAGGGAGATGTCTAAAAACCAGGCTCCCAAAGACAGCCCTTCATGTCTGGTGCTTTCATGTGTATATGCACACGTGTTTGATGCGTGTGCACCTTCACACGTTCACCTCTTTCATGCATGTACACCTGTTCCTGTGTTCATACACCTGTTTCGCGCATGCGCCTGTTTCTCCTGTGTATGTGCCTGCGCGTTCACCCTGTATTGCGTCATACGTTGTATTTTACATATTGGGTATTTTCAGTTTGTATCGTGAGCTTGTAACGACGTCGTGAAGAAAAGAGGGGGCCCTGGCAGCCTTTGGCTCTGAGAAACGTGATGTCACGGGAACAGATGAGACAGCCCGGGTGAGGCCGGCAGAGGCCATCGTGGCCTTGGGAGTCCGTGCACATCCACTGTCTGTCGCTGTGTGACAAGTGACCCCAAAACCTAGGGGCTTAAGGCAACATACACGTACGACTGTACAGCTTTTTCAGGTTGGAAATTCAGGGCAGCCCTGCTGAGCGGCTCTGGCCCAGTCCCCCGGGTCACTGTGAAGATGCTGTCCAGGGCTGCAGCCATCTGTAGGCTCAGCTGGGCTGGAAGTTCTGCTCCAGGATGCCGTGCTGACGTGTCTGCGGGCAGAGGCCTGGTCGTCCACACCTGGCCACTCCCCGGGGCTGCCAAGTGCATTCCTGCCCAGGGCCGCTCCTTTCCCCAGAGACGTAGCAGTGCTGGTCTTATGCCCAGCGTCAAGGTGGCCGGGTCAGGAGCAAAGACTTGTTTCCCCTACTCGGCGGCTACTCCTGCAGGGCTGGGAGACAGTGGAGGTCGCGCAGGAAGGTGTTCGCTGAAGACCGTGCTCTGTGACTTGATGGGTGTTCCTCCCAGGAGAGTGAAATGGAGACTGGACGCCGGAAGCAGCATCCTGCGTGACCCCATGTGTAGTGGGGTCACAGCAGAGCTAAGTCCTTCCTTTACAGATACTTTTCAGAGTCTACCCGCCTTTAGATTCTCTGATTAACGTGTCTGAGGAGGGTCCCAGGAGTCTGCCACCTGCCAGGCCAAGGAGGTTCCCTGCATGTGGCTCTCCCCTGACACCTTGAGAAACGTGACTCGAGAGAATCACCGAAGTTTCCTAAATGAGTCACCTGCTTTCTCTTCTCTTTGCTTTCATGCCCCCCCAGGGTAGGTCAGTCCTGTCCGCCACAGCGATACCTGCATGCTGGAGTTCCAAGGAGTTTGGGGGTGTGTCGGGTCCCCCAGGGAGATTCGGTGACTGAGGATGCTGTCATAGCAGCCAACATGTCCCTATCGTTTTCACTTTGAATGAAGTTCAGTTACTAGGTTTTCTGAGGCACAATGATGTCCTTGTGAAAAATTGGTGATCAGGGAAGCAAGCAAGTGTGGGAAAATGATCCTGCCCTTAAATCTAAAAAACGATGAAACAGCAAAGAGCCCTGAAGAGCCCATGAACCTCCTCATGGGGCGGTGAGGAGACACCTCAGTAATGGCTTAAAAAAAAAGTGATAATACTGAAGAAAAGGTAAACTAAATTTTGGGTCTCCTATGGGTAAAGAGATTGTGGCTTACATTTTGGATGTATGCGTTTATATACTTATTTATTTTTCTTTGTTGGATTTAGAATTAGTTGAAATAATTGTGTTTTTTTAATTTAAAAAAATGGGGTATACGAAGTCTAATCCCTTTGTGATATTTCTGTACTGTGAGACTCCACATACAAAAGTGAAGCCCAGACTGTCTGTCTCTAACGAACCAGAGAGAGGTGGTCATCTCCTGCAGGCCGGTCTGGTCTCCAGGCATCTGGCCATCCTCCCAGTCTTGGGCACACCTGCATCACTGGTGCTTCCTGCCAGACTGTGACTCTGCCCAGGTTTCAGGAGCACCTGGAACTGTTTTCCTAGGGGCTCCTGCTTTGTCCTGGCTCCTGGAAGCACAGGCTTTTGACGAAGGACTCTCCCCACTGCCAGGTAAATTGGTGATTGCCCCACAGTCTGTATTTGTCACATGGGGCACAGAGAGTCTGGGCGTGCTGTCCTGGCCCTGGAGCCAGCTCTAGGACTGCCCGGCGGCATTGCCTCCACCCCTCATCTGGGAACAGGGCGGTGGGGAGGAGAAGGGAAGCAGGGTCTTGACCCTTCTGCGTCTCGAGAACACGGGAACACATCGTCCCATTGCCTCACACCATTCACAGCCCAAGCTTGTGTGAAGTATTATTTTATAACCTCCCCTGACAATGATGTATTTTATATAAGCAGCACATAAAGTGGTAATTTAATGCCCTATCGAGCAGGATTAAACAATAAGGAGCAGATATCACTGTAGAAAAGTTACTTTCTCCGGGAAACATTTATCTACTGCAGGTGGATGTGAATCATGGCTTCCTCCTCGGTGGCTCCTGATGAGCCTGTGAAATTCTGTCCTGTTCACCACTGTTAGTTATAAGCTACACCTTTCCTTCTATGACGTTACTTACAAGCTCTACCTTTCCTTCTATGATGTTTATTTCTTGCCTGTTCAGCACTGTTAGTTACAAGCTATACCTTTTCTTCTGTGATGTATATTTCTTGAAGGCATGGACTAAATCCTAATTCCACAGTATTCGATGCACATACTCAAGAGATACTTGTTTGAATGAATGGATTAATAGAAAATAGAAGTGGTGACTTCACTTTATTTCATTATGTCAAACTTTGTCTACACGGAAAATTTTATGGTCCTTTGGAAAAACAGGGCCTCTGTGCAGGGTTGTTAGAGATTGTGAGAATGCCGCAAATGGCTCTGTGGCTCTAGGCTCACAAAGGGCTTGAGGGACTTGGTGGCGCACCTGTGTTGAAAACTGAGTTCTGCAAATCCATTGGAGTGACCTGCCAGCACCAGCACACACAGCCCTCCTTCCCAGTTGATTTCTGCACAGAGGCTTCTTCTGAATGCCCCAGGTGAACGTGGGTTCAGCCAGCACTGCTGGGCTTCCACAGCAAGCCAGGGTGCTGCAGGGACGAGAGAGAAGAGGGGCAGGACCAGGATCTTCCTGGGCCCCAGTGCCCGTGTGGGGACGCTGCCTGGCCTGGCTTTTCTTGGGGAGGTCAGGGAAATGATGGCATGGAGGGACTGTTGGTATGAGTCGCTTGCTCAAACATAGATCCCAGGTCTGTGTGGGAGGCAAATAGAAATTTATGTGGGTATCATCAGTAACATAGCAAACATGGGCTTCTTCACTAGGGTGGCTGACCCTCTTGCTCATCTGCTGAGCAAAGGCCCGGCCCGGCCCGGCCTGGCCTTCTACGCCTCCACAGTGAGCTTTTCTCAAGCTCTGTCCACTCCATGGAGATGGCCGGAGCCAGGGCAGATATGGGGTGTTTTCCACTTTTTATTTATTTTTTCTTTTTTGAGATGGAGTCTTGCTCTGTCGCCCAGGCTGGAGTGCAGTGGTGTGATCTCGGCTCAGTGCAAGCTCCACCTCCCAGGTTCACGCCATTCTCCTGCCTCAGTCTCTCGAGTAGCTGGGGCCACAGGTGTCCGCCAAAACACCAGGCTAATTTTTTTGCGTTTTTAGTAGAGTCAGGGCTTCACCGTGTTAGCCAGGATGGTCTCAATCTCCTGACCTCGTGATCCACCAGCCTCGGCCTCCCAAAGTGCTGGGATTACAGGCGTGAGCCACTGCACCCGGCCAGGTATTTGTCAGTTTTTGAAAGCTACATTTAAAGAATGAAATAGACCGAACAGAATTACTTCCTTTTGAATATTTAATACTCAGTCTACCAGAACACTTAAATATAGTTAATGTATTCAAATAATAAGAAAGAACTTTCCCTCTGTTCCAAAGAAAAAGTATAAACAACCTTTTACTTGTCAGGGATTTCACTATGTTTCTAAAAAGCCAGCAAGCACTTTTCCTGAAATAGACCCGTCTCTTCCTCTGCATAGACCCTATGAACATTTTAGCTACATTTCTGCTGTATCTTAATGTGATAGATTGTAGAAAATTCCTTGCTACTGGAACTTCACGATGCTTTCCTTTGAAACATCAAATAGAAAGTATGGATAGTAAATCTCAGACTAGTTGCAATTATCAGTCTTGGTAGAGCTGCCACCCACAGCCTCTGTCAATTACAACAGAGTGTGTCTCCCCAGCAACCCGGATTAGATTGCGGACCAAGCCAGGCTCACCCAGGATTCAGTGCAACGTCTTTCAAAGCTGTAGTCACTGCCCCTGGAGGAGACTTGAGAATTCCTCCCTTTGATGCCTGTGCATGGCTGTTCTCAGATCACAGCAGCTGCAGCAGCATCTCAGAGGATGCCAGCAGGGGTGTCCTGGGTAGTGACACCACGGTAGGGGCCTGCAGTGTCTGAATGAAATGGGCCGTGAAAGTGAGCACCCTAGAGGAGTCCACAGCCACGTTTCAAAGGTGCAGTGGCCCGAGGTGAACCCCAGAGCACTGAGGAGCCTGGAGTTGACCTGTCACGACTTCATTGAGAGAGCTGACTGAATTCCGTACCTGTGCGGGCAAAATATGGCTGTTTGCGCTTGGCCCCTTCTCAGTCCAGGGCTAGGGAGGTTGTCTGCACAGCTAGTGGGAGCTTAACTTTGTGCACACTCGGGGTTGGGTCCCACTCCTTTCTGTGAGCCCAGGGAAGATAGACATGCCGAGCTCTCCTGGAAGAGGGCCCTGACGAGTGGAAGCTGAGCTTCAAGATGGTCGGCCTTGTGGTGTGCGTGGCGGGTTCGGAGTCGGTGTGTGCTGAGTGGGGGCCCGGCTGCTGCTGTCGCTATTGGGCTCAGCAGACGCTGCGGGGGACGTGGCTCCTGTTGTACTTGGTGGTTTTCTCCTCACAGGAGTGGGTTTCCCTGCTGTGAAGGTGTCGGGGCTGTGACAGGCAGCCTGGCAGGAGGAAGACGCTCGTGGGGTTGTGCCCCGAAGCCCCCTTCCTCTTGAGGAGCATGAAGGGGGTTTGGGACCCTGCTTCCGGCTGCGCTCCCTTGCTAGGTTCTTGGCCTCGGGGGCCAGGAGAAGCTGAGTACAGGCCTGAAACCTGGACCCCTTCCACAGCCTCCGTGGCGTTTGTGGTGTTATGCAGGACGAGGCCCTTGGAACTCCAAGCCCTACCCTGGCATGCCCGCCCACTGGGGCGTCTTGGGCACCTGCTGTGTGCTAGGCTCCGTGGTGGGGTGGGCGGTAGCAAGGGCTGTGGGGTAGAGTGGACACGGTACGCGGATGATGAGAAGCGTCAGGGAGGCAGTGAGAGCACAGCTGAGACCTGCAAGGAGGGGACTGGCTGTGGGTGTTGGGGCTCAGGGAGCTGCCTCTACCCAGAGCCACAGTGGCCAGTGAGGGCAGAGCAGGGGACCGAGGCCCAGGGAAGCCGTGTGTATGGTTCGCATCAGGTGTGCGGGTCTGCCGGGCTGTGCGGCCCTTCTCAGTCCTGGCTGGGCCTGGGGTCCCAGAGGGAACGGAGGGTCTTTGCATCTCCCTCCTCTTGCTTCCCTGCTGCTTCCTGGTCAACGGATGCTTCTTTATTGCAACTCTGGCAGTTATTCTGCATATTAAGAGGAGTTTCACAAAATCATAGGGGGAGAGGCGGACTAGGGATTCATTTTTTTTCTCCCCCTGATTTTACACGGAGCCTTCTACTACCCCTTAGTGTGGAGGCAGAGTGCAGATGCTCTACAGTTATCTATCCAGGAAGAGAAGAGCTGATGGGAAGTCACAGATCTGATCATTGCAATAACACTGACATTTTTAAGTGGGAGAATGCTGATGTCTATAATAATCAGAGTAAAACTTCAGTAGCTTCAACATAAAGATTCTGAGATGATCTTAGAGCCATTTCGTCCCTAGATCCTTCTGCAGTGTGGAGTGTGACATCTCTACCAGCCTCTGGTCAGTGGCCGCCTGTGGGTAACTGAATGCTTGAAGTGTAAATGAGAACTTCTAATTTTATTTAATTTTAGTCAAATTTAAATAGCTCTATGGGCCGGGCACCGTGGCTCATGCGTGTATTCCCAGCAGTTTGGGAGGTCGAGGCGGGTGGATCATGTGAGGTCAGGTGTTCAAGACCAGCCTGGCCAACAAGGTGAAATCCCATCTGTACTTAAAAATATAAATAAAATAGTCAGGCGCGGTGACAGGCGCCTGTAATTCCAGCTACTCGGGAGGCCGAGGCAGAAGAATCACTTGAACTCGAGAGGCAGAGGTTGCAGCAAGCCGAGATCGAGCCACTGCACTCCAGCCTGGGTGACAGAGGGAGACTCTGTCTTAAGAAAAAAAAAAGATTTTAAAAAACCCTACATGCCCCTAGTTGCCTCTGTAGGAGACGGCATGGTTCCAGAAGGTAGACTTTGTGTTGAGGACTCTGCAGCGTCAGGCTGGAGACAGTCTCCCTTCCTAGCAGCGTGGGCCCCTGGGCTGTTCTTCTACCAGAAGGGATGGTGGCGTCTCTGGGAGGTATCTGTAGACTCAGATCTGTGTGGATTAGTGACTTGTGTTACTCACAGATACTTAATTTTATGGGTAAATGAATACCTGGACTGGCTGCAACTTCAGGGCGAGATTCGGGAGTAGGGAGTGAAAAGTGACGACGGAACCCTGGGCTTGTCCTGCTGCCCCCAGGACCCGGTCGGGGTGCCTTCTCGTCTGAAGTCCCAGCACGTGGTCAGGGTACCCCTTGCCTCTGAAGCCCCCAGGAAGTGATCGGGGCACCAATCCCCTCTGAAGTCGGGGCACCCCTCCCTTCTGAATCCCCCAGTACCTGGTCGGGGCGCCCCTCCCTTCTTAAGCCCCCAGACCCTCCTGGCCTGCGGTGCTGCTTCTCCAAATGCTGTCCTTGGCTGTTTTCCAGGAGTCACCTGCACCAGAGCAGGCTGCGTGTGTCATTTCTTGTCGGATCTGGGGTGTCAGTGAAGCTCATTTATCTTGTCTTCCTCCTCATGTGCCGTATCTCACCTGTTGACTGTCTGAGTTTGTGTGAGTGCGTGTTGTGCGTTCTCAGGCTGTACTCGGTGCTTAGGTGACAAGAACGTCTTAGAGCAACGGACTGTCTGCTCCAAAGGACGCTGGGCATGAATCGAGACGCAGTTTACTTGTGGGGTTTAAATTTCCTGGGTGTTGGAGGCAATTAAGGGGAAACAAGGTCTAAAAAAGCCCCTGCAGATCAGGAAGGCAATAATGAAAAAAATTACTCTATACACACTTAGCAGATGATTTACTTTGTAGGTGAATTTTGCATTTCGGGAACTACTAAAGCTACTGTTTGTAGGGATTCCTTGATGAGCTTCTTGTTTTCTGTCTAGAAAGTAAAGTGGATCGGTTTTGCCTTTAATGCTGACTGACTAGAATCTACTTCCTTTTCCCCCCATTCACGTTAGGGTGGGGATTGGACTGGAAGAGCTGTAGGATCTCTTTATTTCTGATCTTAAATGAATTTTTTCTTCAATGCCCGGTTCTTTGGTTTGGGAAATGTGCTCAATTTGTACCGTGCTTTAAATGTACACAATGGTCGAAATTGCTACTTTTCTTTAAAGTTAGATATAACATCTTAAGTAAAATGTCATCTATAAATCAGGCACAGTCTGGGGCCTGGAGACCCCTCTTGTCACTTCCTTCCAGCTGTGTCTTCTTCCCTGGCCACATTGCCCCTGGCCACATCTCCTCCCCATACCGCGCCGTGTCATCCGCCCACCACCTCACCTCTGGTCACAACACCTCCCTCCCGGCCACATCACCTGTGGCCTCACTGCCTGCCTCCCTCCTTCCTGGTGGCCTCCGTGGCTCCCACTGTCTGCCCTCCCGAGGGTCTGTTCAAGGCTCCTTCCCCGTTTTCCACTCCTGAGTGGGTCTCGGGGCCTAGATGTTTCACAGGATGCAAGTTTCTTCCCTTCCAGCCGCGGGTCTCTGAGCGACAACTCCAGAGAGGGCACTAAGCTCTCCTTACCTACCTGGGGGGCCCTGAGCCCTGACCACCGACCACCAGGGCTTTTCTGCAGTGTGTGGGGCAGACTCATGCATGAATTGGACTAAAAAGATGCTTCCAGGAATCCTTGTTTTGAGTGCACTGGAGCAGAGATGGGGAGAGGGGACCACCTGGTTTGCTCAGAATTTGGTCCTGATCACAGCCAATGAGGCAACATAAGCACCTCCTAAATGAAGCATTCCACAGACTGATTTTACACATGACAGAAAGGCTTCACACAATGAGTGAGTTTGAGCTGCATTTGAAGGAAGAACAGGTCCCTGTAGGTGGAAATGAAAGGTAAGCGTGACCCAAGCCATCAGCAGCAGCGGGGGTGGGGTGGTGCAGACTCCCCATGGATGGTGGGCATGGCTGAAATGCAGGAGAGGGCAGGGGTGCGAAGGAACAACAGGGCGGCAGTAAAATTCCCCTGCAGAGAGGGGACGTGACTGAGATATTATCACATGTATACAACTGAGAGATGATTTGAGGAGGATTTCTGGGAGCCTGTGGGAAGAGCACGTGGTCATCATCAGTTCTCGGGATCTCTTTTTATGAAGTGAAAATAGTCTTGCCTCTGCCTATCTTGTGAGCTGTTGTGACGATCAAATCAGATAATCTTCAGCGAGCCTTGTAAATGCTAAAGCTTATGACAGACTGTTCTAGCCCCCTTGTCTCTACCCTCCTTTCCTCCTGGGTAACGTGAACCCTGCTGGGTACCTCACTATCTGCCTGGTTTCCTCCTCCATAATGTGAGCCTTGAGTACTTGCTGGGTACCTCGCTGTGCACCTTCCTTAGTAACGTGAGCCCTGAGTATTTGCTGGGTACCTCGCTACCTGCCGTACAGCTGGCTGTAGAATTGTCAAACGCACTTGGCTGGCACATAAGCAGAAGTGCTCGCTGGGCCTTGGGAGGGCTTTGTGACATGTAGGTGCCTTCTGTTCCTTGTTAGGCTGGAGCTGCAGGAGCCCCCCTAGACCAGATAGAGGACCAAGGCTGTGGCCGCGGGGTGGGGGCTGGGGGAGCTCCCTGGGTTTATTGTGTGGGTGAGAGCAAACTTCAGTCCCGCTGTGGCATTGGGATTCAGGGTTCCTTCTGGAATGTTCTGAGTGAGAAACAGGAAGTGTGCACAGGTGCGTCTTCTGTGGATTTTATGGTTATCTCTTGGGAGAGCACTGGTGCCTCTGAACTATGAACCTGCAGAACCACTTCTTCCACTAACGGCCGCCTTTATATAAAGAATGACTTACAAAAGATGCCACTTCAGATGGAGGTATTTGCAGGTGTGGCCTGAAAAATGAACAAAATGACTTTCATCTCAAGGAAAGTACCTTACATTTTTCCCAATGATAGACATTTGAGCTTTCCAGCGAATATTAAAACATAAAAATCTTGTGTCCACCACTTTCTCATGTGATCGATGGTGATACTGATGTGGGGTTTTTTTTTTTTTTTTTTTTTTTTGGACATATAATGAAACGTGGAAGCCGCTCATAACTCTGAACCAGTATTTTCTAACCAATGTGTGATTACAAAATCGTGTGCTGGTAAAAGCCATTCAAGTGCAAGACGGACCAGTCGACTTAGAAGGAATTGGGGCAGAAAGGCCCGTCGACCAGAGCACAGACTGTGTTGCAGACAGCCTGTACGGAAGTGCCACTTGTTACATTTGGCAGCAGAGAATACCTAAAATGATCTGAAAACACAATGAAAATACTGCTTCCTAATTGTATATCAGTATGGGGTCGGACTTTCTTCATAAACTTCAGCCATGGCTCTGCAGCCCACTGAACGCAGATGCAGGCATGAGAATCCTGCTGTCTGAGGTGCAGAGATGTTAGGTGTTTTCACAGCAGCACAAACTGTTGCCACGCTGCTGCTTATTTTGGAAAATGGTTTCTTCTTTAAGACTGTGTTAAGATGTAATGACTTTATCCTTGTAAAAGAAACTAAATTATGTTTTTTTTTTTTTTTTTTTTTTGAGACGGAGTCTTGCTCTGCCACGCAGGCCGGAGTGCGGTGGTGTGACCTCAGCTCACTTCAACCTCTGCCTCCTGAGTTCAAGCTATTCTCCCGCCTCAGCCTCCCTAGTAGCTGGTACTACAGGTGTTCGGCACCATGCCAGGCTAATTTTTGTATTTTAGTAGAGACGGGGTTTCACCATGTTGGCCAGGCCGGTCTCGAACTCCTGACCTCAAGTGATCCACCTGCCTCTGCCTCCCAAAATGCTGGGATTACAGGCATGAGCAGCCACCACTCCCGGCTTGATGAGAAAGCTTTTTTGTGCTCTTTAATAAAGTGCAAAGTGTTCCTGAGACCCAAAAGTTTGAAAACCACTGGCTTAAACTGACAAAATTGTCCACGATTCTTCAGTGTATCTTCTAATCTGTTGATGGAGAAAGGACGGTAAGGGTTGCTTTACTTTTTGCCTTTCACAACTCAATGGTGCCGGGACAACTTGGGTATCCACATGGAAAAGGATGGACTGGACCCTTCCTCACCGTACAAGCAAAGCTCAACATGAATCCAACGTAAGGAGCTGACTGAGACCCATTCTGTCAGTCTGCTGGGTACTATAACGGACACCACAGACCGTTTGACTTAGACAATAGCATCTTGTTTCATTTTTCCTGGAGACTGGAAGCCTGGGATCAAGGTGCGGGCAGGGTTGGATTCTCTGGGGCCTCACCCCATGCTGTGTAGATGGCGTCTTCTCTGTGTCTTCACAGGTTTCTCTTATGTGCATGGAGCACTAAGGACTGTGTCTAAATTATCTTAAAAGAACACCAGTCATTCTGGATCAGGGCCTACTCTTGAGATCTTATGGGACCTAAATTACCACGCTAAGGCCCTGTATCTAAATACAGTGACATTTTAAGTTTTTGGGGTTGTGACTTTAACATGGGAATCTTGGGGGGGGGGGGAATGGGACAGTTCAGCCCATAACACCTTCAGGGGAGAATCCTCGAGAAACTGTTAGGTTGGATTAGGCAATGTTTCCTTGGCTGAGACGTCTAAAGCTATAACAAGCAACTGAAGGGAAAAAGACGGTATCAAAATTAAAAATGTTCATTTCAGAGGATACTATTAAAGTAAAAAGACAACCCACAGAACAGGATACATTATCACGATAAGGACCTGATATCAAGAATATATTTTAAAGCTCTTAATAAAAATCCAATTTAAAAATGGAAAAAGGATTTGAATAGACATTCTCCAGAGAAAGACATATAAATGCCTTAAAAAGCAAATGAGGGCCGGGCGCGGTGGCTCAAGCCTGTAATCCCAGCACTTTGGGAGGCCGAGACGGGCGGATCACGAGGTCAGGAGATCGAGACCATCCTGGCTAACCCGGTGAAACCCCGTCTCTAGTAAAAAAAATACAAAAAAATAGCCGGGCGAGGTGGCGAGCGTCTGTAGTCCCAGCTACTCGGGAGGCTGAGGCAGGAGAATGGCGTAAACCCGGGAGGCGGAGGTTGCAGTGAGCCGAGATCCGGCCACTGCACTCCAGGCTGGGCGACAGAGCGAGACTCCGTCTCAAAAAACAAACAAACAAACAAAAAAAACAAAAACATGAGATGTTGAGCAGAATTCGTCATCTTAGAAATGGAAATCAAAACCACTGAGATACCACTTCACAACAACTGGATGGGTAAAATCCCAGTATTGGACAGTGACTTGGTGGTGAATTTGGGAAAACTGAAATCTTGATATATTGCTAGTGGGAAGGGAAGTAAAATGGTACAGTTGATTTGGAAAAGTCTGGCAGTTCCTCAGAAAAGTTATGCATGAAATCACCATACGACCCAGGAATTTCACTCCTAGGCATATGCCCAAGAAAATTGAAAACATTTTTACAAAAAAAAAAAAATCTTATGCAAGAATCTTCATAGCAGCATTATGTGTAGTAGTAGAAACAGTCCAGGTGTCTGTCAACAGGTCACTCACTGTGAGATTCCACTCACCTTGGACGTGAAAGATGTCAGCACCGAAGGTCACGCCAAAGGTCATGCACTGTACAATTCTTCTCACAACAGATGTCCAGAATGGGCAAATCCAGAGAAACGGAAGTCGGCTGGCGATTGCCAGGTGCTGGCGGAAGGAAGGAGCAGGTGCTGACTCTTAATGGGTTCAAGGTTTCTTTGGCCCATGGTGAAAAAGTCCCAGAATTACATACTAGTGGTTGATGTGCAGCTTTGAGAATGTGCTAAAAAGACTGAATTGTAACCTTTAATATTGGGGCTTTTATGGTTTGTAAATTCCTTTCAATTTAAAAAGGAACTCAAGAACTTCTTTGGTGTTGATATTTAGATGGTGAAAGAGACAGTATCCAAAAGAAGTTACTATGTAACTCACGTCGACAGAGTTAAACTTCATATTCTGAGGATCTTAAAGGAAGTGTGTGAGCCTAGGAGACACAACGATCCTACACTAGATGTTACACCCCATCTTACTGATTTCTATCTCACAGAACCATATTCAGGGAAAACCGACATGTAAACGTGAGCTGAATGCTATGCAGAGGCACACTCCTCTTACCCGGATGATCTTTAGTGGCACAGTAAGAGATGAGGTCATAGCAACGTTAGTTTAGTTAAATTTCTATGGCAACAGAAATTTGGCACATCTGATGAGTTAGATCTCTCTGCACAGCTCCTAATGGGGTTGCCCATTTCTGTATGGTGTCTGTGTATATTCTCGCTGTGGAAATAAGTGATAGCACCTGCACAAACACTTGCCCGGAAACGTGCACGAAGCTGGTGAAGGCAGAGGACAGGCAACAGGGAAGCATGGCTCAGCCCTGGCAAAGAAGACCGTTATTCCGATCGCAGAAGATTCAGGAACACAGTCGTTGGGAAGACTGCTGATGTCCGTGGATCTCACTGCTGTTGTGTTGTATCTGTGCAGCGAGTTACCGGAGCTGTCAGAACCGCACGTGTTGGTATTGGTATCATCACTCAATGCTTCTGACTTTTCCTGGTGCTGAGGATGACTGCATGTGGCGGAAGCAAAGTACTGACCTAGCACAGATCATCAGATCCCAGTTCTTTTTTATGAAGGGGGGCAGGATTAGAACCACCCCCCCACACTCCCCAATCCTATAAGAACTGGGATCTGATGATCTGTGCTGTTGAGAGAGGCAGGGTTAGAACGCCCCACTCCCCAATCCCATTGTTGAAAATAATAGTTGGCTTGGGAGGGTTTTTTCTCCTAAGGTTGAAGCTGTGCATTTCTGGAGCCTGGGCTGTCAGCCATGGTGGCTGGGGAATGCTGGGGCTGCGGTCGTCCGGCCGCTAGCAGCCCTGCTGGTGGGTCCTGCCTCTTTGACACCGTTCATTTCTGAAGCTTGCTTTCCCCGGTGTTGGAAGTAGCAGCACTGGAAGAATGGCCGCCTTCCTACAGTGAAGCTCTGGCAGAAGAGGAGAAGACACGGAGCGTCTGTTCAAGGACGTGACGTTCTGGGCACCGCACCATGCGTTCTGCTTCTCAGCGGTGCCTCTTGGTTGATGTTACCATCACCTGGCATTTCCCAGGAGGTAACTCGCAGATGTCACACTGATGGAAAGCCGCAGCAGCGCGGTTCACGTCCAGAGCCAGCTGGAGCACATCAGCAAGGTCAGGCTGGATACATGTGCTTGCTGACAGGAAAATGACAGGAAATATGTCATTTCAGGGAAATGACAGGAAATGTGCTTGCTGACAGGAAAATGACAGGAAGACGACAGGAAAGAGGCCCATGAGGAGAGGAACCAGTGGATTCAAGGCGGGGAACTGAAGGAGCGAGTCATCACAGGGTGGGAGGCTCAGGAGCCAGCAGGCAAGTGGGATGTGGCCTCAGGGTGCTGCTGGGTTGGTGAGGGGCCTTCTGTGACTTTTCTAAGAGTGCAGTCAATTGTAGGGGTGGGTGCCGGCTCCCGGCTCCCGCACATAAGAGCCAAGCGTCTTGCAGGAGACCAACGTGTGCACTGGGAGTTCCTCGTTGCGTGTCCCAGCATGCGGCCCAGAGGCCCCTGACAAAGCTCAGTGCACCAGGGACACAGTGGACTTTTGGTTCCTGACCCAACGAGGAAGTGAGGGAGTGAGTGAGGGCCGAGACACAGATGCAAGGATGCACAGGATGGGGTGCAGTCAGGTGGAGAGTCATGCTGTGGGGTCCGGGAGAGATGGGTTCGAGAATAAATGGGACCGGGTTGCAGTCAGGTGGAGAGTCATGCTGCTGGGGTCTGGGAAATGTGTTGTGTTTGCTTCTATGTGAACAGCGGGACCTGAGCATGTCTGTGCTTTGACGTTTAATCTGTACACTATCCTTGGCAGGGTGTGTATCTCTGTGACAGAGGACACCGCGGCCACAGTGGATGTCAGTGGCGGTGGCTGGACTCACGGTCCGTGAATGTTGCATGATCGAACGCGTTTGGTACATTCCCAGCTCCTGCCCAGGTGCCTCCCGAGTATCCGGTGCTGTGGCTCCCCACACCCTTCCCATCTGTGTGTAGCATGACCACCATCTTCCTACCATGTGTTTGTGCTACCACGGCTGCCATGTCTAACGGGCGCTTTGCTTTCCAGCTACTTTCCTATAACCAAACCCTTGAACGACTTTGCCTGCGTTTCAGAGATGATTAGGGTATTAGTCTTTCAAGATTGCTCTGAGGATTTTCAAAAGCAAATGCAACTTACAGGGTGCAAGATATTGGAAATGACAGTAATTATAGATGAGTTTTCTCAGTGTATTGATTGCGGTAAAATTACATAGCACTCTATTTTTAAGTGTATGGTTTGGAGGCATTAAGTGTGTTCACACTGTGGTGCCACGATCACCGCCATCCATCTCCAGAACTTCCTGGTCTCCCCACGCTTGAAACTCGGTCTACCCAACACCAGCTCTCCTTCCGCCCCAGCTCTGGTAAGCACTACAGGTTGCTTACAAAATAGGCTTTTTCAGTTAGAGAAGGGGCAAGGAAAAGAGCTCTAAAGACTGTCTTGAGATTTGAGGAAGTGTTTTAGGTTTTGCTGTCTGGTTCCCGGTGTAAAGGAACTATTGAAGACGTGGGAAGGTGAAGGTCTGTGATCTCAGGAAATGCTGGGCTGGGCAGCTTTCCCACTGTGACGGGGGCACTTGCCCTCAAACCCGCCTGAGATAATCGCGTGAGGATGGTGCTGCATTGTGACAGCTCTGAACTTGGTCTCCTTGAACGTTGCCAAGTACATAAGCTTTGGCGGTTACCGTCTAGTGTCTGCGGGAGACCTAGAATTTGAACATTGTTGACTTTAGAACACTCTCATTTTTATAACACTCTACCTGTTCTCAACAATAGGAAATATGCTGTGTCCTTTTTTTTAATGCCTTAATATTCTGTGTTGTGGTGGCAGTAGTTGCAGCGGACGCTACTTCTGGTTCATGGTCATCGCCAAACACAAGCTTCTGGAAACCGTGTGAAAAATGAAGGGGAAAGTGCTTTTCTGCAAAGGGCTTTTTTGAACATCCTGTTTTTTTCTGGAATATCTGTTGTGGTGTAAAACGTTTTCATATTTAGGGGTTTGTAACGTGTTTTATACTGGTTAGCTTTGAAACCCCATGTTTTTGCATGTCATGGGGCTGCTTTATCCTATTCTATGATATAGCTGGTTTGCAAAACTATTGGTTATTTCACTTTAAAAACCAAAGCAGCTTACAGATTGAGTGTGATTCCTGTAAGAATTTAATTGTAAAATTGATTTGTGTTCAATAAGCTTACTGGAATGGCTAGATCCCTGGACAAAAAGATAAGAACATGTCAAGTCTCTGGGCCAGGAAGGACTTCCAAATAATACAAGTGATACACGGTAATTTCTTAACAATTAGATTTAGTATATAACTGGTTAAAACCTCTATATTTTCTATTATAGCCATTCCACAGTGCCCATGGGGGTGGGCTGCAGGACTGCCTATGGAATCCAAGGTCTGTGGGCACTCAGGTCCCTGCAATAAAATGGCATCGTGTTTGCATATGACATATGCACATCCTCCTGCAGACAGTCATGTCAGGGTTGCTCGTAACAGCTATACCATGCACATGCCATGCGAGTAGTTGTTTAATGAATAATAAAGTCTGAATGCTTAGTACAAACACATTAAAAAAAAGTCTTGATCTATGGTTGGTTGAATCCACAGGCCTGGAACCCCGGGAGAGAGTACAAACTCTAGAAGCAAAACGAACAAAGCACTTGAGGTCAGCAGTGACGGGTGTGGGATCACACTGAATCTCATGTGTTTTGCTGTCTGTGTCACTGTGTCCCGTGTAAACGGGAATCATTTGTAGCTTAAAGTAAAATAGGTAACAGGAAACACTACAGAATGGGCACGAAGGCGCCCCCCTCATTACCCCGTGTTACAGCCAAGCATCTGCCTCCTGGGGAAGGATCTGTTCTGTGGGGAGACTAGATGTTGATGATTTCCGGATGTGTGAAGGGAAACTCCCTCCGAGAAGCGTGGCTTTGGCCGGAGCACATCAGATGAGAGTTAGCGCGGCATGGAGTTTCCACAGTGCCTCTCAGGCCTGCTGCTTCTCTCCTCTCCCCACCCCTGGCCCTGACTCTTACCAAGGGAGGAAAGTTCAGCTCCAGCTGAGCCCCGCACAGGGCTGTGGGTCTCTAGGGCAGGTGCCACCTTCGTCTGAGCAGGCTGTGTCAGAGGAGGGTCTGGCTGTACTTGAGCTGTGAGAGATGCTCTCAGAGATCCAGCATCCTGAAAACCCAGGTGCTGAAGGTTCCTCCTCTTCCACCATCCTGCGGGAAGGGGGTCTTATCCTGCTTCCCCTCAACCCGAGCTGACTTCTTGTCTGTTCTGTACACCTAGGTTTTCAGAGCAGTTATTGTTAATCATCTAGCAGACAAACAACCATAAGGTGACAGCCTGGGAGGGTAGACGGCGCTGGAAGGTAGTTTTCTGAATAACAGCGTTCAGTTTCCTGTTTTGCCGTCATTTGACCCAAGGCCCCAAGATAATTGAAATACCGTCAGCCAAACACCGATTTTTTACCTGAGGTTTTTTTTTTTTCTTTTTAAGTTATGGGTGCAAACTTATAACCAGGGACCTGACAAAAGAGAAGGATTTATTTGCAAAGTGAATGTCGGGGATGGTTGGCATTTGCCAACTCTGACTAGCAGGGACCCAGGCTGCTTCCGTTCTGCCGCCCGACTCCTGACCCTCCAGCTCCTGCCCCTGTTCCCACCAGCAGGAAGAGGATCGGGAAGGTGCCTTTTCCCCTTTAAGGGGATGAGGTGAGAGTTGCACCTGCCAGTTCGCTAGTCCCTGGGGTGATTCTCCAGCATGGGTGGGAGTTGGGTTTGGAGGCCTGAGCCTCGTGAAGCTGGGGTTGCTGTTCCCTGAGCAGCAGGAAACTGGACTCTGGGAAGTGGGGTCAGAGGGTAGCATCCGCAGGATGGGCCTCTCGTCCCGTTTGACATCTTCACTGCAAAAGGGGGTGTGGGCTTCATGGTCCATTGACAAATAGAACGTTACTTTTTTTTTTTGAAGCACATAGAACCCTAATTCCTTTGGCTTTTACTAAAGTGGCATTTTGTAATTCCACATGAT
Source organism: Macaca nemestrina (assembly GCF_043159975.1). Lineage (NCBI taxonomy): Eukaryota > Metazoa > Chordata > Mammalia > Primates > Cercopithecidae > Macaca > Macaca nemestrina. Next base: position 242,516 of record NW_027257576.1, read on the forward strand.
TTCATTGATATACTCGCAGGAGAGAATGCTTCCTGTAAACCAGAAGGATCTCTGCGACAGTCCTCGATCCATAGAGAGTTCATTTTCCCAAGGTTATAGACACAGCCTTAGGAGGGCTTGAGGACACACTGCGGCAGCCTCAGGAGGTCCTGGACATGTGTCCAAGGTGTTTGGGGCACAACTTGGTCTTACACATTTTAGGGAGACGTGAGACAACAATACATGTGAGACGTACGTTGGTTCAGTCTAGGAAGGATGGACGGCTCGAAGCGGGGAGGGATTTCCAGGTCACAGGTAGATCAGACAAATGCATTTCTGGTGCATCTTTCCAGAGGAAGCAGTCAGATCCGCATTTATCTCCGTGTGCAGATGGTGACTTTGAGTTCTGTCCTCTGTCCATGAGGAATTTCCTTGTGGATCGGTTGTGAGAGAGGTACGTGGCTTTTCCCCCCACCCCCAGTAGCTGTCTCTGTTAGGAAGAGCATGGGAGGCAGGTTTGGTCTAAGCTCTTCCTCACCTTGACGTCCCTTTACCTTAGTGATTTTGGGGTCCTGAGATGTATTTTCAACTTCATGTTTCTGAATACACTGGCACTCTAAACAGTGTTGTAGGAGGCATCTAACTTACTTAGAAGAAGAATCTATTTGGAAACACTTGAGCACCTTCGTCCTTGAGAGAACCAAGCCTTTGTTTAGTTTGCTTTGCCCTGAGGTGTTACGCTGTCCCGGGCTGTGCGGCCTTAGAAAGCTGTGCCCCTGTGAGCTACTGCCTGTGGAATCTGGTGACTTTGAAGTTAATCCAGCAGCTACATATTTTGGAAAGCAGATTCCCTCTTAAAGTGTTGGTGATTATGATTCTAGCACTAGGATTTCAGTGTGTATTTTCCACCCTTCTTACTTTGTCTCCTCATACACTGAGATGCTGCTGCATTTGCTCTTAGGCTTCACTGAGGGAGGGTCAGTTCTCACCCTTTCTTAGATATTGACCTTGAATGGACAGAATCGAGATTCAGGAAAACTCTCGAGTTGTGAGAGTGTGCTGATATCTATGTAAGTCGGGTTCATGTGTCAAACTCAGGTTTAAGAAAAACCAATTCTAGGCTGGGCATAGTGGCTCACACCTGTCATCCCAGCACCTTGGGAGGCTGAGTTGGGCAGTTCACTTTTGAGCCCAGGAATTCAAGACCAGCCTGGGGAACATAGCAAGACCCTGACTCTACAAAAAATTAAATAGGACAGGTGATGTACACCTGTGGTCCCAGCTACTCGGGAAGCTAAGGCTGGAGGATGACCCAAGCCTGGCAGGTTGAGGCTGCAGTGAACCATGATAGCACCACTGTACTTATGGTGCACTGTGCCTGAGTGACAGAAGAACAACCACCCCCCCACACACACAAAATATCAATTCATGCAGTGGCCAGTTCTGCTGGGACCACCTGTTAAGACTACTGTGGGTCTCATGGTTTGAGAAGCGTCTGTCCGGGGTCGAGAGGGAGTAGCTTGAGGGCCTAGAAGCCAGTTCTTGTGGTTGAGCGTGATTGCGGGTGTGGAGTTGGGGGCAGGGCTCTCCACGGCATGAGTGGGTAAATGGATAGGCTTCTAGGACGAGCCCCTGTGACTTTGCCTGGTTTACATCCGTCCAATACAAATCCACAGGCTCTTACTCTAGAAGCTTCTGCAGGGGCTGATGGACAGGCCTGGGGATAGAGGGTGCCCTCAGAGCCTCATGGTGCCATCTGGTTTAGGAAGAGCGCTTAGTCACCTAGATCTAGGATTTATGGCACTACAAGGGGACTCCTCACACTCGGAGCAGCATCCATCTGCATTCTAGACTTGGTTCTAGGCAAAGTATTTTGGAGCCTGTTAGTACCCTGTGTTCTGTTTATGTGTAAAACAAGTTAGAGTTATAACTAGTTAAAACCTATTTTTAAAATTTTGTCACAGAATATGGCAGTTGTGGTGGAGCCTGGCCAGAGACCCCCACACTCAGACGCTGTTGCTTGCTGGAGTTGCAGGCTTTGCCTGCATCGGCTGCCCCTCCCGGCGTGTCTGTGTTCTTGACACGGGCGCCCATCGAGGCTCGGCCTGTGAGAATCGTGCCACCGTTTGTCTCCGTGTTCCTCTGAGGTTCCACAGACTTCACGGTCCCGTGGCAGAGCGTACGGAATCTGCTTGCATCCTGATTTCCCCAAACCCCAGGACAGACCAAGAGTTCCTTACACACAACTGCAGAGGGCCCCGTGGCGTGGATTTGCAGAGACACAGCATTTCCCCGGCTTGGCCTTCGTCTCCAGAGTTGGCTTTAGGGTGATAGAAGCTTCCTTCAGACTGGGGGGCCTTGAAGCTTTGGTGCTAGGAATTCGGTGACCAGCACGGATGATACCCCGTTTCTCTGCATTTGTAGCAATAGTTGTTAACACGACCACGAGATGTACAGAGGAAGGAAAAAGGAGGTTTTATTTTCAGAGTAACACTCTGTGCTTTGGGAAATGTGGTCTTGGGGGAGCTGTAAGCACACGCCCCTCAGGAGGGGAGGAGGCCGCGGCATTACACGTTCCGGGGTTTGTTGGCTGTGTGTGTTCATCGGGCTCAAGGAATGTCTGAACGTTTACAGGGAAAGTGGGGTTTGTTCATCCGGTTCGTACAATGTCTGAACACTTACAGGGAAAGTCTAGCACACATGCAGTGAGTTAACCTGTAACATCCATGTTCGCCTTGGGGCGAGCGTAACATTTGAAATGAGGTGGACTGGGCGTGTCATGTACAAAGGTGAGCTGTTGGGCGCAGACGTTTATGCGCAGCCTCAGTCACAGCCAGGACTGGCTCAGGGTCTGCAGCCTGTGGCAGGAAAGGACACTCATGAGGCCATTCTGTCCAGTCGGGGCTGCCGGCAGGGTCCCAGGGTGGGGCTGTCTGGTCGACCGGCATCTGGAGTCCACCCAGGTCCAGTGGGCAGCGTTCCTCCAAAACAGGCTTCTGATTGTGGAGGAGACTTCATGCTGGTTAACACACTGTACAGGAGTAATGTTGTGGGGCTTTGGGGTCCACCTTCCCTATGATGCCGGTTACATTTCTCTCCGGACCTCACAGCCACAGAGATTGCACCTCGTCTGACAGCAGGGGGTGCAATGTTGACATAGTAATTTATTGTATTAACCTTTTTATTACTACTTTAATAACTTTTTTTTTTTCGTTTTAAAGAGATAGGGTATTGCTGTGTTACTCAAGCCAGTCTTGAACTCCTGGCCTCAAGCAATCCTCCCACCTCGGCCTCCCAAAGTGCTGGGCTTATAGACGTGAGCCAGTGCGCCCAGCCTACAGCCACGTTTTTAAAACTCAGCAGTTTAAAAATCCTATTCCTTTTACCCCCTCAAGCAGGCTGGTTGGCCTTGTGCAAACTGGGGTGTCACGATCTTAGCCCCCCTTTTATTTTTCCCTTTGGCCTCAAATTCTGATGAGAACAGCAGTTACAAAATGGGCTTTAGGTGATCCTTCCGTTACTAAAGCCAGAATTCTCACCAGTTAGAGGTGTTTGTCCCCAGGATTCCAGAAAGCTGTTTTGAATCAAGCCCGTAGCAAATAAGTAAGGAACTAAACTCTTGGTCCTCTGCTTAGTACCAGGGGAATGGGTTAGTTGCTGATACCCTTTGATCTGTGCTCACGTGCTGCATCTCATCACGGGAAGCAGAGTCGCCCTGTGGAATAAAGCCCGGCTCAAGGTGGCGCGTCGAGACGCTTGGGGCTGTCAGTCCCTTATACAGCGGCAGACTTGGAGACTCAGTATCGCGTGCAGAGCCCAGGCAACCGGAGTGCATCCACCTTAGAGACCACATGGACGGTCGGCAAGGTGGATGTCCGGGCATATGGCCTTGACAGGCCCACTGCGAGGTGAATTAGGAATTCGTTAGCAAAGAAATCAAACTCGCCTTTGGGTCCCAGCTGCTTGGAAGGCTGAGGCGGGAGGATTGCTTGAGGCAGAAGGTCAAGGCCGCGATGAGCCATGATTGTAATACTGCACTCCGGCCTGGGTGATATAGCGAGACTCTGACTCAAAAATACACACCAAAAAACCCCCAAACCTTACTCTTCATAGCAGGAGGGAGAATTTGTCAAAGTAACTGCAACAAAATCTTAGACGATGTAATTTCAGTGGCTAAGTGAGCTGTCCAGCCCACGTGGCTGGCTCACAACGCAACAGAGCCAGGTGCTGCTGCAGCTGCCCCCTCACCCGATCGCTTGTGGACATTTTCTGTTTTCCCATATCTCCCTTTTGGATATGTAGCTCGCTACTTTATAGCTAAGCATCAGTAAAACAGGTTGTCTATTTTGAAAAGTAACTATTTTGTCTTTTTAGGACAGAAAATGAAGCAGGTGACAATAGCATGGCGACCTGGTGAATAGATTTAGAGGAATATTTAATACTTGGCACCACTCTGATCCCTTCTTCTCTCATGCTTAGTTACAGCTACCGCCTCCTAGGACAGAACACTTTCAGCTCTGTGAGTAGGAATTCAACATGTTCTAAATCAGAAGTTTTAGTTAAGCAGTATTTTATGTGAATGCCCAGATCCTAAGCGTTCACTGTACTGGTGTGTGGTGTTGAAGAAGGAACGAGGGCTTGGGGCTGCGTTTATGGTGCAGCGTCCGGGTTCCCATATGTGAGATGAGGGCCATGAGACACGGCCTGGAAGGTTCAGACTGTGGGATTGAATGGATCTACCCACTCCTGGAAAGCCTCAAGTCTAACTTGACTTGGGCTGGTTTTAGGGAGATGCTGGCAGCGCTGTCCTCACAGGTTACTGGGAGGGGCTCTGGCACCATCACCGTCAGGTGTCTCATGATCAGTCCAGCTTGCTCATCTCGGAAGCTGCTGGTCGTATTCTCGTTCCTGTTGTTTGTTGCGTGTTATTTAGGGTTCTGTTCATGTGGGGACCTAGGAAGTTTCACAGTGAGAGGAGAGCCGCTGAGCCGCCTTCCTGCCTGGACGCCAGCCCCACGGAGGACCGTAACTGCTTGAGGTTGGCTTCTGCCCCCGGCCTCACCTGTGGAGGCATTGATACAGTGTTACTTTCTAAGCTCCTGGGGCACACAGTGCTGTTGTGTGGATCCACAGGCCACTGTGGCGTCCAAGCACGTGCTCCCGGAGGAGAGGACTCTGCGGGCACTGATAGTGGGAGCTGGCTGAGAGTCCAGCGAGTGAGACTCCCTGTGACGTGCACAGCTGCCACCTGCACAGCCCCTCCTGACGCCAAGATGGTCGTGCGATAAATGCACAAAGCGCGTCTCCAGCAAAAAGCCGCCGAGTGTCCACATCCAGGATATCCACCACGGTGGCTTTTAGGTGTTAATACGATGAATGTGAGCAGCAGGTGGTCTGTGTCGAGTGTGACTGTGCCAATGCAGTTTTGTTCTCATGTCTTGATGAGCATGAACGGTTCCTGACGAGGGTAGGTAACGATGCTGTGACCTGAGACTGCAGTATTGTAGCTTGAGGAACCAAGGAGTGTTTCTCTCTTGCAAACCCATCAAGGAGGATGTTCCAGGCTGGTGACTGCTCCATGAGGTATTCAGGGATCCAGGTTTCTTCCCGACCCCTGCTCTGCGTTCCCAGGGTCACGGCTGTCCTTGCCGTGGTTGGGAATGGATGATTACCATGCTGGCGGGGAGGCTTAAGGTGAGAGTGGCAGTGATTTACCTAATCTACATAATGACAGGGAGCCTGGAAGTAAATTGTAGCCATGGCCTGGAGGATGGATGATGGATGTTGCTGAACGACTGGCTGCACTCACCACAGCTGGCCCAGGAATGGGGAAGGATGGCTGAGTATGCCATTCAACGGTACCTGGTTCTTTCAGATTTGACTTCCTTATGGATTTTCTGCTGTAAAGAGGAGAGAGCCTGTGGTTCTAGGCCAAGCATCTCACTCATCTCATAACATCTTGTATCCCTCAGCCAACATTTATGTCAAGTTTTAGAAGTCCTATCAAACTGGCAAGCATTTCTCAATTTGGTTTAACCATTGGATTTTATATCTGTGTCTGCATCTCTATTTTACATCTATGTGGTTATTTGACACTCTGTAGTACCTTTGTAATAGGTTCTATTTGGTGGAAGTTACTTTCAACAAACCTTGCTGCTACTTGAATTTTCAAGGTTGCAAGCAGAAAGGAGAGAATAAAAACCACATCTTCTCTAATTTTAAAATGTGTTGTTTCTCAAATCACACCAGAAGTACAGATATTACAAATTACAAAAGCAGCCAGAATCAAGGTTAAGAGATTTCTGGGCGATTCTGGCTAATCAGCAGTATTTGCTGAGGTGTGTGCAGCAGAGCAAAATGCCAAGAAGCCCGGGACGGGGGAGAGTTGGGAGGCCAGGCTGTGACTTCAGAGGTGCTGTTGCCTCAGGAAGAGGAGCTAGATGTCGAGAGGATAAATGGCCACAGGTGTGACCACCGCCATTCTTGCCGAGGTACAGAGGCCTTTGTACAGGGGCCTTTGTGAGCTGAGTTAAAAATCGAAATTGAGAGAGTGCAATGCATTCTTAGTTTTCAAAATAAAATGCTAATAGAGAACGTTTTGTTTGTAAGAATGTAAAATGTTACATCTTTGTTTAGAATTTAAGAATAATAATTTGCTTCTGAGATCTTTGTGACTGAGATTTGAAATCTTAAGTATGGTTTTTTCTTCCATGTTTTATACATATGCACGTATACACATATATGTAAGGTATATAAAAGGAAAATAAGCGTGTCTGTATTCACATTTATATACACTTCCATAATGTGTATACTTCCAGTCACACATAGGTCTAAGAGACTATGACTTGACTTGATACCCATGAGAGGGTAATCGCGCCTCCCGCGTTCCAGGCCTCACACAGACCGTGCCAGGTTTTGGAAGCAGGAGTTTGTCTGCAGCCACTTCGGGAAGCATGTGGTTGCCAGGATTGCCTAGAGCTCCAGGCTGTCTCCAGTTCCAGCCTCCCTGGGGTAGAAGCTGCCCTACCAGGGGCCTGGACATGGACGTTAGGGCCTGGAGCCAGGGAGCGCTCCTGAAGCGGGGGGCTCCCCTCACGGCTGGGCATGAGAACCGAGGATAGGAGGCGGAACCAGCCTCGGGCCAGTGCACGGCCTCCCTGAAGTGCTTGCGGGAAGCCCCAGCTGCACTTTGCTGACCCCATAGACAGCACCTCACTCTGTGAGATCCCCCTGGCCCCACCCCTCAGGTTCCTAAAATGATGAAGGTTTCCAAAGCTGTGAATTTTTAGGTCTAGGCTAAAAAGTCCTGGGACAGACTCACAGGGTTCTTTATGTAGAAATGATGAGTGTGCTGGTGACTCAGAGCAGGCACTGTACCCTCACTCCAGGGTCCTTCGTGCCAGGTGGAAACGAGCGTGTGGGTCACCCAGAGTCCCTGCATCCTCACTCCAGTCACTGCTCTTTGGTTTCTTAATTAAAAGCCTAAAAGCCTTGATAATGAAAATGCATTCTCCCCAGAGAGTCGAGTTTCCGGTTATGGAGGCTCACCTGTAAATGCCATGTCAGGTGAAATATGCTGAGATCTGGGCCAGGTCCTGCTTCCTGCCCACGGCCAAAGCAGGTACTTCATTTGGGAGGTGACCCAGGGGGATATCTGAGAGGCCTGCCGGTCCCCGAGGGATGAATCCGCTGGCCTTCACACTCTGCTCCGGCCTCCATCAGCTCCTTTCTACCTGCAAACTGCCTGCTTTGACGTTGCCATCATTGGAGATATGTTAGGGACTTAGTATGGGTTGACACCCATAGGACCAGCAGATGGTGGAAAGGTGGGAACCAGGGCTGGGAGGGTGGTGACCACGGCCAAACTGAGAACCGTGGTGGGCTGGGAGGTCCATCTTCTGTCTAAAGTGTTTTTCAAACTAAAAAACATAGTGTCTCAGGAGCATGAGAGGGCAGGCCACAGACGGGGAGAACGCATCTGTAAAAGACTCATCTGAGAAAGGCTGTTATCCAAACCGTGCAAGGAACTCTCAAAACTCAACAAGAAAATGAACAACCTGATTAAAAATGGACCAAAGACCTGGACAGATACCCCAACAAAGAAGATACACAGATGGCAAATCTACACGTGGAAACATGGCCTGCGTCTTATGTCATAGGGCGAGGCGTTACTGTGCAGCCATCAGCCTGGCCAAAACCCGAACTCCGACACCGCCGCGTGCTGGTGGGTGTGTAGGCATCAGGACCCTCACTCATCGCTGGGGGAAGTGGGGCAGCTGCTGTAGGAGGCAGCGTGGCGGTTTTCCGTGGAACTAAGCTCTCCGACCACAGGAGCAATCACAGTCCTGGCCGTTTACTCGGAGGAGCTAAAAGTTTACTTCCATGCGGAAATGTGCACACAGACATTGACAGCAGCTTTATAATTGCCAAAACTAGAAAGCAACCAAGATGCCCTTCAGCAGGTGAATGGATAAACTGTGGTATGTCAGATACTGGGATATTATTCAGCACTAAAAAGAACTGGACCCCTAAGCCATGAAAAGACACAGAAGGATCATAAACGCATGTTGCTAAGTGAGACTCCAATCTGGAAAGGCTGCCTGCTGTCTGAGTCCAACCACAGCACAGTCTGGAAAAGGCAAAGCTGTGGAAACAGTAAAACAATCAGCGGCTGTCAGGGGTTGGGGAGGGGAGAGATGAATGGGAGGAGCATAGGGGGTGTGTAGGGTGGGGCAGCAACTCCAGGTGGGGCTTTCATGGGGGATCCATGCCGTTCCACGTCTGTGAAACCCACAGAGTGAGCAGCAGCAGGCCGAGTCCTCGTGTGAGCTGTGGACTGTGGGTGGTGGTGCCGTGTTGATGCGGGTCTGTCGGTCGTAGAGACATGCTGGTCTGGTGAGGGCAGGAGAATGATGGAGGCTGTGCCTGTGCTGGGAAAGGATATGTGAGGACTCTCTGTACTTTCCTCTTGATTTTGCTATGAACCGAAAACTGCTTTTAAAAACGTCATTGAAAAGGCAAACAAAAAAGTGCTGGCCAGACAACATCAGTGTGAGGGTGTGGCCTGTGTTCTACGTTCAGAATTTCCCTTTTAGAATACACGTATCTAAATTTTTCAAAGTTAAACCTTTGCATTAAGTAACTCACTACCAAGCTACAGTATCAGCTTGAGCACTGCCAGGATGGCCAGGATCCTGTATCCTGACAGGCTTCTCCCCTTACAGGTGCAGTTGACGTCCATGGCCACATCCCAGTAAGCGGCAGGGCTGGAATCAGGAGTCAGGCTTTGCGGGACAGAGAGGAAGTGAGATCTTGTAAGCACGTGGCTGAGGGCGGGCAGGGAGGAGCCCGTGGCGCAGGGAGCCGGCAGGGATGACTTTTTGACCAGTTTTCCTTATCGCTGAGGCCTTCTTAGACTTGGGGAGTTGGGAGTCCCCACTCTCGGGTGCCTCAGAAACCAAAGGCTGCTTGTAATGCTCAAGTTCCAGATGCCTCAGGGGGAGGTACCTGGGTTGTTGGGTACAGTTCCGTTATTTGCTGCTCGGTGGGATTTGCCCGCAACATTTCTGATTGTTTTTAAGAGCTGATGTTTGAGCTGCTTAAAATCACATATGGATGTCGATTTATCTATAAAAGTTAAGAATGGAATTTGAGTGCAAAGAGTTGTGAAAATGCTCAAGGTTATGTACTAATGTATACATTACATTTGTGGAAATATTTGAAAGTGCAGGATTTACAGTAAACACTTCTCTTGATTTTTGTAATATCTACCTGTCATTTTCCCATTTGATTAATAGATGTCAGAGGGCTTAAATTTTGAGTGCCTGAATTCACTGAAATTAAAACTTCTTACATCAAATGTAATTAAACTGAATGTAGCAACAGTGCATGCTTTTATAAGTACTGATCAAAAAATATATAAAAACACATATCCATGAACATGCAGATGGGGGCAACATATTAAACCATGGAAGTAGAATTAGTATTGTTTTCTGAGAAGACAAATTTTTAAAAAGCTAAGGGGTCTTATAACTTTCTAGTTTCCAACTTATTTACCCTAAAGTGGAAGATTGACAGCAGCAGAAGAGGAGATCCTGGGCCAGTGCAGGCTCTGGGAGCAGCGGGGTGAGTGCTGGAAGGAGCTGGCTGGAGGCAGAGCCAGGGAGGTGCTCAGACAGGCCAGGACGGCCTCAGGGCACGCGGCTCAGTGAGTGAGAAAAGGTTCACATTTCTTGGAGAGCCCTTGACTCTGCCCACGGAAAACCCAAACTCCTTCCAACGGGGATGTGCATCTCATGTAAAAGTTGTTACTCCCAGAAAGAAAACCAGTGGATGTAGAAATTTTACGTATGCAGAAATTACTTCAAATTTGTTTCTAACCTTATCCTTTTCTTCCCCCATCTTAATGTGTGGTGACTTTCTGCAGGTGACGCACACATCTTAGGAGAGGGCTGTATTTCAGTTGCTGTTGGCTCTGATGTGACTTTGTGGTGTCCGATGTTCTTGTTCTGAGGTTCTGCCCAGAACGTGGCTCCTCCCTGCTGAGCGTTGCTTGTTGAAGGCCCGTGTGGAAACTTTCCCTGTAAGCTCGTTGACCGCAGCAGTCTTGGTTAAGAAACCTTTGGACCTCCTGAGACTTCACACAGCCTTCTAACCTTTCTAGTGTGTCCTTTTCATTTTACTGTTCCCCATTAACCCAGATGTTTTCTAGAATGTAAGTAATCTGCTGAATGCACGGTGCGGGGTGCCCTCCGTTGGCTCTGGGGAGAAGCATCGCTGTTTCTCCGGGTGGAGCTTCCCGCCCACCATGGTGTGCTTCAAGACGCAGCAGGGTTCTTTGGCAGAAATAATCGTCGAAGGCCTGCGTCTCCGTGGCAGGGTGGCTGTGGGTATGGGACCTCGCGGCCATACCGGCCCCTCCCCATCAATGGCACCACGGAGAGGAGCAGGGGGAGGCCTGGGATCTGTCTCCAGAGTCACAGCTGTGCTTCCGAGACTGCGTCGTCCGTTTGTAACTAGACATGCCGAGAAAGTGTTGGAGATCAGCAGGAGACGGTGTCTGTCCCTAATGAGCTCAGGCGTGCCCTTGAGAGGGTCAGGTTTCTGTGCGGCTGATCTGGACTCAGCCTGGCTGTGGCAGTGCAGGTGACTGCTGGGCTTTGGCAAGGCTGCACCCACTATCCGTCTGAAATGTCCCCCTTCCCTGGCTCGCGGTGCCAACTGGGCCCCCAGGCCTGATTTCCCGCCAGGACGGAGGCCTTGTGTATGTGTCGGGGATGGGGGAGGTGGGGGTCCTACTTTATTGCCGTATCCAATGCCACGCGGGGTCAGCACTCAGGAAACATGTGCTGTGTGGGTCAGCGATTGAGTTCAGAAACCTGGAAAATTCAGCAGTGTAGGCTTTGGGCATGACCCGTCCAGCCTTGGGGCTCTTTCTTTCTCTGAATTTCCTTCCATGGCATCCTCCTCATCCTAGGGGCCCCTGTTCCCATATGGCTGTTGGCAACTTCACAGGTTCCTCTGCCTCCCCTCCCGGGCCCTGGTGTGGCTGGGGCAGCTAGTAGCTGTGCAGACCCCACAGCCAGTAGATCATTGGTGCCAACGCCTTGGGCCTGGTTTACTTGAGTCAAGGACGGCAGTACATGGCTGAGCCCACCCCGAATGCCTGGATCGGAAGGCCTTGGGTTGCAGAGGGGTGGGGGTTGGATATTGAAGGACAACCTGCAAAGCAGAAGGGGAAATGGCTGTGCTGATGGGCAGCTAGAGGAGTCTGTGCAGAGCCTGGGACCCAGTGCAGACACAGCTGACATGGGCAATGCAGTGACACGGCCACCGTGGAAGTGGGCAAAGTTACAGGCTTCAGACCGATATGGAGGGGCTGGTCTAAAACGATCCTCATTTTCCTTTAATCCTAACAATTGCTGGCTTACAGGGTGGGGGAGTGAGATCTGTGGTGGCCGCGAGGAGAGATAGGGATTTTAATTAAACCCCTCTTTCTGGGAGAGGGGAGTAGCCGTTTCTGTAGGGCGGTGAGCATCGTCATCTCAGGCAGCTCAGGCTGCTGTAACGAAACACCATTGACTGAGCGGCTTATGAACAACAGGAATTTGTTTCTCACAGTTCTAGCGGCTGGAAGGCAGGATCAAGGTGCCGCACGGGTGAATTCTGGTGTGGGCTCTTTCCTGGTTGGCACACACCTTCTCTCTGGCCCTGACACAATGGGAGGGTGAGGGATTTGCTGGGCCCCTTTCTGAGGCACAAATCCCATTCAAGGGTCTCCAGCCTCAGGAACTCATCACCTCCCAAAGACCTCCTGACAGCATCACATTGAGGCTGAGGATTTCAACCTGTGTTTTGAGGGGCAGGCAGGCAGTTTGTAACCGTCACCCTCTTTGTGTATTTCTGACTCAACATTGAGTCTGCCTTTGGCTTTCCAGTGGACAGAGCCTGTGTGGACACTGAGCAAGGTCAGAGCTGCAAGCATGTACACATCGGGGGCAAGGGAGCTGCCAGGGGTGTGAGAACGGGGTTTCAGCATCAATCGGAGCTGCTTTCCTGGCAAATGTATTCATAAGCTATCCTGGCAACATTTGCTTTTCACGAAGAGTCGATGAGGCAGTGGGGGCAGCAGGCGGTGTTGCCAGAAGCTTGGAACTGATGAGCAGCAGAGAAGGGGCAGAGGCCACGACCTTGGGGTAGTCAGCAGTGCCAGGTGTCTGCCCTCCAGGCCTCACGTCTGTGACTGTGTAGAGACCGAGCCGACCGGGGCTTGCCGGCCAGTGTGGCTCTCATACAGGTGATTATCGCGTTGTGCTTTCTATGTAATGTTCCCTCAACCCCACGCCCACCCCACCAATTTCTGTGCCTAGCAAAAATCATGCTGCGTTTCCTTGATGAAGCCTTGAGTTTCCTGTGGAGATGTAGGAATAGCATGATTTGGCTCACGTCAAAATACTTTGCAGTGAAGCTGCACGGAAGAGGTTTCTAGGCTTCCATTTGACGTTTTCAACAATGCCTGAGTGTTACAGGACCGTCTTGCTTGTTAATAAAGCACCAGATGAAAAAGGCTACTGGTTAATAAAGGAGACTTTTTACATTAGCACAGAGAGGGTGGCTTGAGATAAATTCAGCGTAACGTAGGTGTGTTGGTAAGCCTTCAAAAGGACCATCTCTCTGCTGGTGACACATGTTTTCCGGTATTGGTTTTGTTCTGTAAAAGGATGACTGGCATTCGGCAGAGTCATTCCAGAATTCACCTGGAAGGCGTCCACATGGTGCCTTGTTTTCTCCTGACATTCTGGGCACCACGAGGGATTATTCCTGTCTTCAGCACTAGCAGGAGACTTTTCCTGAACACCTGCTCCTCTTTGGCGTTGTGGGTGTGAAGGGGTCAGAGTGAGCCTGTCTTCATGGAGTTTTCAGACACCATGGGGATAGTGTGGCACGAGTGTCGGGCTCGGGTGGGAGGGAGACTTTCCCCAGAAAACAGCTGCCGTTTCCAGGACGGCCCTCGACCCCTCCTCCCTCTGTTCCTCTGCGTCATGTCTGAATTAAGGCTGTTCTATCGTAGCGGGGGTGTCATGTTAACTGGAAGTGTGCTTTTTTACTGGGCAGTAAGTAAATTAATGGTACATTTGCCAAGGACAGCGAGGTTTGATTTGATGAATCCAGTGGGGGAAAGGAGAAGGGGCTTGGCTGTGTGGGGATGTATGTGATGGGAGCAGAATGGAGTAGCCATGCAGGCTGTTGGGATGGAGGGGCCACGCCCACATTTCCATGGGATCCGTCGCTGTTTGTGCCACTAGACCTGAACCTCTGTCTCTACTTCTAACACCCATATAGTGAGGAAGCCCCTGATGGGCCTGAGTTGTTACTTCCCATGGCCATCGCTGGGAAATGCCCCAGACGCCTCTCCAGGCTGGTGACGGCCCTGGGGCTGGACACTGGCTTTGTCCTGAGTTGTTTCTTCTTGTGGCCATCGCTGGGAAGTGCCCCGGACACCTCTCCTGGCTGGTGACGGCCCCAGGCCTGGACACTGGGTTCGTCCTGAGCTCTGCGAGGGGCTTTGGCTCCACGTGCAGCAGGCATCTGTGCATCCCTTTGGATGTGAGATGTTGGCGCTCGGCTTGGAGGCCAGCGCAATCTGGGTGTGGTCAGGATCCAGTTCATCCTTTGGAGAGAGAGCACCTGCCCAGGGACCCCTCTGAGGTACATAGTCATGCAGTGTCCTCACAGGATGCCCGGTCCCCCGAGAACTTCCCGCCATTCCCCTGGACCCTCAGGTATGGGAGTCAAGTGTGGTGTGTGTGTCACAGGCGGGGGTACTGAGGACACCACGTGCCTGCTCGTGCGAAGACCTGAAGTGCTGCTTGAGCTCGTTCCCAAGGGGCCGTTGGCATCTGGGGGCCTGTGGGTGTCTTTCCACTGGCAGGAAATAATGGGTGGCCCATGTTACCTTTTGTGTCTTTTTTTTTCTTTGCCGAAAAGCCCTAATGCCAACGTCGCTGTCCTGCTATTGGAACCGCCCACCTCAGGCTCACTGGCCCTCCTGTTTCTGGGCTGCTGCAGTGTTGTGTTGGGGTAACTGTATTAACTTCGTTTGAATTTTCTTCCTGTTCTTTCGGAATAAGTGTTGATAGTTTGTGCTGCTTGTTCACCCCAGAGGCGAGGATGTCCTTTAGGCCTGGAGGAGCACAGCCCCTAGAGGGAGGTGCCGGGCCTCTACCTCTCATGTCATCCGCAGCCCTCTCCACACGTCTCCTCTTCACTCCTCGTGCCCACGGCTGGGGTCACGGGCCGCTCGCTCTGCTGTTTGAGATCCTCGGAAAAGATGTTTGCCCTGAAGAGAGATTGGGGGTGTGTGGCTGATTTTAAATAGGAGGAAATGATTGTAACAGAATGAGCAATGCCTAGCACTTAGTCTCAGGCTTGAGAAATTGTGTTTTAGAAGCAAGGTATCCCCAACTCCGGTTTCCTTCAAATTAAATCTTTTAAAGAGTCCACAAATATAAATAGTTAAAGCCTAAAACTATGCAACAGAGGGCCTAGAGCCCAAGCCACTGCCACCTCTGACTCCAAGACACCTCAAAAACTTGGCCCTCCTCCTCAGAGAACCCCCCTTCTGCTCCTCCTTCCACACTGCTCCCTCCACAGGGCTCCCTCCACAGTGCTCCCTCCACACTCCTCCCTCCACACTCCTCTTCCGCCGCCTCCCCTTCTTCCTTCCCTTTCCCTTCTTCCTTCCTTCCTCTCCCCTTCTTCCTTCCTTCCTCCCCTTCTTCCTTCCTTCCTCTCCCCTTCTTCCTTCCTTCCTCCCCTTCTTCCTTCCTTCCTCTCCCCTTCTTCCTTCCTTCCTCCCCTTCTTCCTTCCTTCCTCCCTTTCCCCCTCCCTCCTCTACCTCCTCCCTCCTCTTCCTCCTCTTCCCCCTCTTCCCCCTCTTCCCCCTCCCTGTCCTTGGGCAACCTCCATGGAACTCTGGTTCAAAGTCACTGGTCTGTGGGGCCGCCCATTTGATAGACGACCACGCTGGGGATCAGACACAAGTGACTGACTCAGACCAGCTCGCATGTCGTCTCCTGCCTCCCGTAACACCGGGTTGTCCCTAATGGAAGAGAATCAATGATGCTGCTTCACTGATCTCCAGGGAAAACAGGTTGATAACAGGTTATAAACATGGGAATGTTTTGGAAAAAGCGTCGTCCACTTGTCAGCTCCATCTCTCCTGCCCGGAAGATGTAGGGGAAACCTGCCTTCAGCCCACCCTCATCCCATAACAGGACAGAGGACAAAGGGGCAGAGACCCAGGTCCTGTCGGTGCCCTCAGGAAACCCCCCATTTCCTCCTCATGGTGGAAGTGGAAACCATCCCACTGGACTAGATTTTCCCGGGAAGCCCCTTCACCCCGAAAGCAAGGAATCTGGTTTGAGCACACACCATTCTCGGTGCCATGACTTTCTGCTGCTGAACCCTGCATACGTGGCCCATTGATCTTGCTAGTCCAGTGTTACTGGGTCCTGGGAGTTTCTGTGGGCTGATGGCAGGTGTTTACCATTGTGTTCAGAGGGGAGAACAGAACTTTATTTGTCGAAATCAGATGATAACCATTGCCATGTGATTCCTTGGGTTGGTTTGGGTGGGGGGTGCTCAATGCTTTTCCTGAGGGCTAAGTTCTAGTTTGAGACCGTCTCTCTTTGTCACCCAAGCTGGAGTGCAGTGGTGCGATCTTGGCTCACTGCAACCTCTGCCTCCTGGTTTCAAGCAGTTCTCCCTGCCTCAGCCTCCCAAGTAGCTGGGATTATAGGTGTGTGCCACCACGCTTGGCTAATTACAAAAATATTTAATATAGGCTGGGTTTTGCCATATTGGTCAGGCTGGTCTCGAACTCCTTGCCTCAAATGATCGGCCCACCTTGCCCTCCTAAAATACTGGGATTACAGGCTTCAGCCACTGTGCCCGGCCTGATCCTGACATCTTTTAAAGCTGCCTTCATGTACCAAAAGCCAGTCTATGTTTGAAAATCAGTCTTGAAGAGCCTAGGAGGAGAGGGATAAGCTTCAACTAGGTGAATAACTATGCATATGTTAAAAATATGGGCCAAAATCTACCCCAAATGTTAACTCTTCTGCTTTGCGTATTATATCCATTTATAGTTATTTCAGCACTAAGATTTTTAAAGACTCTTGATAATTATGGAGAAATTACTATTAAAACTCAGCTGCATTTGTAACACTTCAAAGAACTAATTGGATGACATCATTTTTCCCAGAGGCATTTTGGATTGTTATATAATTAATGTTTATCTCTTTGCCAGAAATCTTTTTTTTTCTTTTCCAGAACAGATACCTGAAAAGAAAATTTCCTTTGCATTAAGTGTTATTTCACTGTGTGACAATCAATTTTTGAACGTGAGAACAAGATCATCATGTATTTTGGGGATAAATCTTGCTTAATAGTGATAATGCTAAGTGTTAAAATTATGCAACAGTTTGTTTCTTTGAAAATTACTATTTGCCTGCTCACCAGGTGGGAGCTGATGAGAACGTGGATGTAAAAATTAAATTGTATTTAGCTTGTATAAAAGAAGTTTTAAAGAAAAAAAGCTTTTTTTTTTGTTTTGTTTTGTGCTACTACTGAAGTTGCTTCGTTGTGGAAATGAGGTTATTGCAGGCACCTAGAATTTTATCTCCTTGTACAATGGGAAGAAATTCTCCAACAAGCACAGGAATCTGACTTTCTGATATTGAGACTCCTAGGCATCAAGCCCCTTGGATAGGTTGGTGATTTACGTGAGCGTTGGCGTTGATGTGGGCACCCTCCAAGCCGGACGCAGGGAGCAGGGAAGGGCAGAACAGGCCCCTCAGGAGCCATGAGAAAATCAAGTGTTGGCAGCAGTGGTGAGGGTTGATGTCAGGGGCCAGGAGGAGGTGGTGAAGGGAGCATGTGCCTCAAGGCAGCCCTGGAACCCGTGGTCCCTGCAGTGAGGTCTGATCTGCAGGGGATGTGGACGGCCATGTGGCGAGGCCCACGGACAGCCTGGACTTGGCTGCCTCAGAACTCTGGTGGACGTTGCAAACGGCCCCACAGGGTTGCAGTGCACATTCCTCGGACAGAGAGAAGACGCTTGTAACTGTTCTCGGCACGAAGCCAGCGCCCTGTGAACAGTGGCCACTGCTGTCGTGACTGAGTGCCGTGCAACTGGAGGCATTTGCTCTGCTCAGTTCACTTAATTGGGCCAGGAATGGGGTTGCCCTGCCTTCAACAAGCTTGACGCATTGAACGAGGACTCAGTAAAGTACTCTGTAAATATGCTCTCCTGGCTAGAGTGAGCAAAGCCCAGGGAGAGAGTGGTTCCTCAGTATTAGACAGGTGTTTGGCGGGGCCAGCTGTGTGGCTGCCAGAGCGAATGTGACCAGGAAGCCTCTGTTCCCCCGGAGGTGGCCAGCGTAACTGTTACACGTGCCGTAGGTAGAAAGTGGGCACTGCTGGGAAACTTGCTCATGCTGCTGTTTCCTGATTGGAAATTCAAGGTTTCTGAGCATCCTACATCGAATTTGTACATTGCTGAGACTGTACACCTTTCGACACTTGTTTTTTCCTGCTTTTCGGATCTATACAACCTGATATTTGGCCGTGGCTTCCAGAACAGGCTGGATGCAGAGTGAAGTCCTCTCCTCACTGTCAATCTTTGCAGATGTCTTTCTTGAGAGTCTCAATTAGGTTTTTACTTAACTAGACTTTTTAAATTGCCATGCACATAACTCTACCAGTTACAATCGTGAGCTAACATGGGATTTTGGTTTTACTTTGATGAATGTTTAACATTTGCATGCTGGATGTAGGGGTGGAGGTCATTTATCTGCTTTTCATTTCCTTCTTGGTTATACTTAGTGACTTTCAGGTACGGTGTGGAAAGCCTGGTACAGGGTGAATTGCAGGCTGCAGTGTGGTGCGGTGGACGAGAGGCGTGGGCTGCAGTGTGCACAGTGGATGAGAGTGAAGCTATTTCCATCCTGGAGGGAAACACACAGGAAACAATTTAAAAAACTGATCATCTAGCTTGAATGAGGTCCAACAAATTCAGTTTGCAAAGTTTAACTTCCAAGTTAACTTAGTAACTTTTCCCCTAAGTCATTAATTTAGTAGCTTATGTTTATTGCCTAAAGCATAATAGTCATAAATTCTAAAATGAAGGACTAAACATGTAATAATTTAGGCATACAGCACCTGAAGGGAAAACTGCCAGTATGCTAAAATATTGGATACAGATGCTCAAAAAATATAATGTAGCATTCTTACAATGCATGTGCTTTTAGCATGTAACTTGGTGAGTAGTTTTGAGCTCTATTTGTAGGAATGTGTATCTTGAATACTTTAGGACACCACTGGAGATGTGTGCTTGAGAGGTATAAATACTGAATGTTCTTCTCCCTTCCTTTAAATGAAAAACATTAGCTCCCTTGATTTTTATTTTTATTTTTTGAAGTGGACTCTCACTCTTGTTGCCCAGGCTGGAGTGCAGTGACGCAGTCTCGGCCCACTGCAACTTCCGCCTCCAGGGTTGAAGTGATTCTCCTGCCTCAGCCTCCCCAGTAGTTGGGATTACAGGTACCCACCACCATGCCCCGCTAATTTTTGTATTTTTATTAGAGATGGGGTTTTGCCATAGTGTCCAGGCTGGTCTCAAACTCCTGACCTCAGGTGATCTGCCCACCTCGACCTCCCAAATTGCTGCGATTACAGGCGTGAGCCACTGCGCCTGGCCAGCTCCCTTCTATAATTTATACAGTTGTTTTTGCTTTTCGTTTTTTCGAGACGGTGTCTCACTCTGTCGCCCAAGCTGGAGTGCAGTGATGCAAATCTGGGCTGACTGCAGCCTTCACCTCCTGGGCTCAGGTGATCGTCCCACCTCAGCTTCCTGAGTTGCTGTGACTAGACACACGTCACCATGCCCAGCTTTATTATTATTATTATTGGTATTTTTAGTAGAGACAGGGTTTTGCCATGTTTTCCAGGCTGGTCTCGAGCTCCTGGGCTCAAGCAATCTCCTGGCCTCAACCTCCGAAACTGCTGGGATTACAGGCGTGAGCACCACATTTGGCCCATTTTTTTTTTTCTTCCAGGATTAGGAGTCGACTTTCAGAAAATCCTTCAACCTTGCAAGCTTAATTTTCCATAAAAGTATTCCTCTAGGATAAAAACAAGACACAAAGAAGTACGTGTGGACTGCAGTTAAAAATTTTCAACAAAACTTAGCTTAGGAAAGTTGACATTTACAAAGAGCAGGAGGCCCGTTCAGTGCCTTCTAGGCACTGGGAATGGCGGTCTGTGGGCGACCCTAACATGTGCGGCGTCCTGAGACGTGATCGTGGTGTTCACGCTTTTACCGAGGGCTTCCCGGGAGTACCAGAGGCTGTTCTTCTGCAGTCGGCCAGCCAGGCAGCAGCTGCTGGAGAAGGAACAAATAGCAAAAGACAGATGTACACGGTGTTATTGTGGCAGAGAGGTTAAAACCAGGGTCACTTTGTTCTCACAGTTTTAAAAAACTAATAATGAAGTCCTTAAATATGTTTAGGATTTCAAAGTAGTTGTGGGTGTGTCTGTGTCTCTAGCTCCCGTTCGGGTGCTTCCTGCGAAGAGAGCTCAGAGACGCCACCTTTCCTTGATGAGGTGACAGGGCCTGGAGAGGTGTGAACCCCGTGGTGGGGGGATGACTGACCTGGGGTGAGTCTGGGTCAGTGTGGGGATCCAACCCCACTCCACATTCCTGTAGGGAATCCATAGTTCTAAGTCTTTATGATAGGGGTAAAAATAACCTGGAAGAGGTGTTATTTTTTAAGAAGTAAGTGCCATGCTCTTTTTTCCTCATACTTTTCCGTGTTTAAGCAGCATTGAAGGATAAGGCACTAGTAGCATGTTGTTTTGGAAACAATGTTGGTTATTTTACGTTGAATCTGACATTAAGGTTGCCTGGTAACAGAAGTTTTCCTTAAACAACATGGACCTCTGTTGAATCTGTTGCCCCATTGGCTGAGCCGTCTGAAATCAGTGTGGTGGCAGCTGAAGAGGCCGCTTCCCCTTGGAGGAAGCCGCTGGATTGGCAGGAGGCACCGCGCTTGACTGAGGGAGTGAGGCTGGTTTGCAGGGACCCCACGTGGCCCCTGCAGCTCTCTCCTGCCCCCTGCTGGTTGGCCAAGCAGCCTTGCGACAGTGTGCTCAGTGTGAATGTTCACTGGGGCAGGCCAAGGCTTTTGTTCCAGAAACACTGACTTCAGAAATGGCCGGCTGTGTGTGTTGAGCATGGCAAGAAAGACTTACGTGTGTCTTAAACCTCTTGAACAAAGCAAGTTGATGTTTCAAATGCATCTCGAAGGCTAATGACTTTGCTATGGTCAATATTCAGGAGAAAAGAGGGTTTGATGAAACAGAAAGACAGGAGTGGCAAGGGACGTGCTTGTGCCCCGTATGACTAAGTGATGTCCTGGCCGTTCCACACCACAGCCTCTGAGCAGCCAGCCTGCAGATACTGGGTCAATTTAGATATCCCTGATCTCTGCAGAGGTTTGATCGGGTAGCCCAAGAGCAGATAAACACAAACGCTGACTGGAAACCCTGGCACACGGAGACACTGGAAACAGCAAGCTGCTATTAACATCATAGTAAGAGACAGTCGCCTGCTCTCAGGGGTGTCAGTTTCTTTTGCTTCTAGACGTTCATCTGCGTTACAATACAGTTTTGCTCAGTTTATCCCCATTACTCCACTGTCTTCGCTGTTAAAGTCTCAGCCAGCACTTAGCTCTAACACTGCAGGAGTTTCACTGTGCGGCTGACCAGGCCTACCTGGCTTGGCTGTAAAGCAGGTGAGATTTTCCGGAAGGCAGTGACGAGAACCTGAGGCAGGAAAGAGCATTGCTGGTCTACATAGGGCAGTGCACCTGCAGCAGAGCATGTACGTGCACGTTCAGGCTAAACAGGTGTAGGAGAGAAGAAAATCACCTACAATTAGTCACTTAAAATGCCACACACCCAACCCTTGAGACCCTAGCACATAGAGCAGTAGTGGTCTTGGAAATGGCAGGTGTGCTGAAGTCTGATTTTCTCACTTAGCTTTTCCAGCAGCGTTTTCCTCATCTCTAAGCTGGGGCTAACAACTGCCACGCGTAGATTTGTGCATGGAACCGTGCGTGTAAAGTGGGGTAGCCCCCAGGACCTAGGAAGGACTCGTGGTCAGTGTCGGTGGTCATGCGTGCTGTACGGGTCCCCCAGGAAGATGATTGCTACAGATAACTCCCTCCGTTCAATGTCACTGAATGTAAAAGGTGGGACATTGGCTTCTGATGTGTCTGGTTTGCTGTAGGCCACGCTGCACCCCGTGGTTCCTGAGCCCTGAGCTGAAGTACGTCCTGCTGCATCGCCTGTGTCGCTTTTGCTGTGTCACTTAGAGCTCCTGCCCTGGGAAACTTCCTCGCGCCTGACGAGCACCACAGTTTGCAGCAAGACCTGTCCAAAGCGTGGACTGCGAGAGCCCCGCTGTGGTCCTCTCCTCTCCATGTTGGGAGCGACTTTGTGGGGTTTGTCGGCCCTTCTCTCAGGTGTCCTGTGTCTCATGGATCAGCCGACGAGCCCCGTCTGGAGTAGCACTCTGCAAAACGCTGCCGGCCACCCAGATCTCCTAGCGCAGAGTGAGGCCACATCTGCAGACTTGACCGCACAGAGTCCCGAGGCATTCGGCAAGAAGGGGAGTGGGATGTGTGTGAGATCCCACTGCGGAAGCCGGCTCTGCTCCGTACTCTGCGTGCGGGGTGCCTGATGTTCAGACCTGCTGTGTCTATCGGGGGCCATGGCGGGGTGGTGGGAGTGGGGGCAGGGAGCAGCGTGGATGGATCCAGGAAAGGACTTAGTTGAATCCCAGCTGCCCACATACCTGTTGCTGGTCTTGGACAAGGTCCCTAGTTTCTCTGGGCTTTCGGTTTGATTGTAAGACTAGGACGCCGCCCTAGTCTGAAGATGTCGGTGTGTGCGGGAATGCCTGGCGCAGTCACCATGGGTTTTCCTTCAGCCTCCTCCGTGCCCCTCCCTGGGTCAATCAGTATCCATGCGTGCCACAAGTAAATTACAGTCCCTCCGAAAACCAGTTGACCCGAGTTTTATGGTCGAGCATGGTGAGTGTCCTTGCCAGGAAATGCCACTAGATGTCTTGGGCCTGCTCCTCTACCTCCACAGCAATCCCCGGAACAGGCTGGTTCAGGACGTGGGAGGTGGGAGTCGGTGTTGTACCTAGGACAGGCTGAAGTCCAAGGCTCATTTGCTCTGTGAGGGGTGATCAGGATGACACATCAAGTGGAGCCCCATGGCTGACCCTGGAGGTGGACGGTCGGGTCGGATTGGCTGCCCTCCAGCACGTGTTTCGAGTGATGCCTTCCCTGGGTTACGCAGCCCTGATCTGTAGGGCACAACTTCCCAGCTCCAGCCAATCTGGTCTTGCCGTCTCCTTCCAAGAAGGTAGGTGCGGCGCAGTTGCCTTTAAGCGGCTCCTTCTGGACACCGCAGGGCAGCAGCAAGCAAGCATGGGCGACTTTTTTCTTACGTTGACCACAATACGCAGGGCCAGCTTTGCACGATCCCATTTAGCATCACACGTGTGCATCGGCCACTCACCTGTCCATCTGCCACAGACAGGCTTGGACAGGACCATTGAGTGGCCTTTACGGCAAAGAGCCTAAAGGGCTCACAGGAAACCTGGACCCAGCGCAATGGTAACAGCGCAGCAATACCTGTCATTGATCAAGGGGTATTCTGGGCCCGACATGGTGTTAAGTGATCCAGTTCGGTTAGCACTCTTAGAATTAACCCCCTTTTGCCTATCAGGAAATCGAAGACGGAGGGCATTAACGCCAGGGAGCAGGGAGTAAGGGGACACACAGAGGGGCTGAGGGGCTGGGCATTCTGAGCCCACGGATCTGCCCACAGGCCCCGGCTGCACGGGCACCAGGGCTGCTGCTCTGGAGGGGATGAGGAGCTCTGGGGAAAAGATGGAGCCTGACGTGGATAAGATTTGGATATTTTCAGAAGAGATTTTCAGCCTGGAATGAGGGTGTAAGTGACTGAATCGGAGTGATGAGCCAGATAGCCCGGCTGCGGGAGCTCCCCTGTGGGGTGAGGGAGGAAGGCCTTGGGGGCGTGTGGCTGAGCAGAGGCGCTGGGTCGCCAGGAGCCGCCGCGGGTTTGGAAAGGGGGAGAAACGCAGCGCCCTGCACTGCAAGGGCACCGAGACGTGGTTGTGGTTCTTCCTGACCGTGACAGGCACAAATGGTGCTGATGGTGGAATGCACGGAGTTTGCCTTCAGAGAACTCCTGCTGTCTTTTAAAACCTGGGCCTCTCATTTAAACTTGGTGGCCTCAGGTGAATGGTCAGAAACAGTTTCTGATGAGGTTGCAGAGACTGTGCATGGCCTCTGATTGTGCACATCCTGTGATTGTGTATAGTCTCTGATTGTGGCCTCTGGCCTCTTTGTGGCCTCTGATTGTGTGGGTCTCTGTGTGTGGTCTCTGATTGTGTGTGGTCTCTGATTGTGTGTGGTCTCTGATTGTGTGTGGTCTCTGATTGTGGGTTGTGTGAGTTTCCCGGGATTAAGTAGATGAGCCTCGTGCTGGAGCAGGTGTGCCTTGTGTTGGGCATGTGGATAAAGAAGTTTAACCCATCCCCTCTTTGAGAATGGCAGGGCAGTAACAAAGGCGGTTGATTTATACATGGCCATCCTCGTGAGGTGAGGACCTGAAAGGTTTACTGCTTTCCCGGAAAGCTGCTCTGGGCGTCACCATCACTGATCATGGACAGCAGCTCAGAAGCCCCCTTAAGGTGCAGGGAGGGACTGGCGCTGGTCCTGTCTGTGCCCAGGCTGCTGGTCACCCTGACGGCCAGGCGATGGCTGCCTGTGCACGAAGCTGGGGTTAGAGTGAATTTGGGCAGTGTCGGCTTTGATTTAGGTCAAGACTGATCAGTCTTCCTAAAATACTAGCCATGAAAGCTTTCATAGATTGTAGTTCTTTGGGAGATTTATATGTGGTTTTTAAAGCACAGGGCCCATGGCCAGTGTTGAATTACATTTTGTTCAGTGTAACTGACAGGACACTGGACCTGAGTCTCAGGCCTGCCACAGGGTTCAGGGAGCTTCAGAGAGGGAGATGTTTGTGCTCAAGTTTTCGCAGATGGGATGGGACATGGGCATGGGGCTGGAATGCTCTCAACTTCAATCTTCAGTCATCGGTATCACCTGTGCACACGCATATCGTTTTCAAAGATGGACAAGCTTTTGGGAAATATCTGAAGACTTTTCCAGTTTTGAAAGAAGCCGGGATGACACTGGAAACGTCAGGTGTCTTGGCTGCTGATCAGGTCCATCACCACGCACATGGTCCCTAACCTGGCCCACCTCTGATCATGCACAGCGGGTGACGAGGTCCATAACCTCACACTTCTGTGCACAGCAGGTGACCAGGTCCCTAACCTCAAAAGCTTCTGATTGGGTGCAGCTGGTGACCAGGTCTGTAACTTCGCATGGCTCTGATTGTGCAGAGCTGGTGACCAGGTCACTAACCACCCACACCTCTATTCATACCCAGCGGGTGACCGGGTCCATCACCTCACACCTCTGATTGTGCATAGCAGGTGACCAGGTCTGGAACCTTGCACACCTCTGATCGTGCACAGCGGGCGACTAGGTCCGTGACCTCACGCCTCTCTGCACAGTGGGTGACCAGGTCCATAACCTCACACCTCTGATCGTGCACAGCTGGTGGGCGCAGGACCCACTTCAGTGAGGGGCTGACTTCCCAGGTGTGAAGGGGGAATGTTGTGTGGCTCGCTAAGCCCCTCCATGCTTTGGGGCTCCAGGCTGTGGCCGGCAAGTAGGAGGTTGTCCCAGGAGGCTGCTGTGTGTTGGGGATGGGAGGCAGCTGCAGGGTGGAAGTAGGATGATGTTGTCGTAGGGGGCCACTGTGGGGGGGGTGGGACGGGAGGCAACTGCAAGTTGGAAGTAGGATGTTGTCCCAGGAGGCTGCTGTGTGGGGGGGAGGGAGGAGGCAACTGCAGGGTGGTGTGGTGGTCCCCGTGCCACTGATTTCAGGTTAAAATAGAATGCGGACCTCTTTTTACCATAGTTTTTAATTACTCCGCTAGTTTGTGTTGCTGTCTCTTGCTATGAAGTCCACAGTCTGATGTCTCTGTGGTCCCCATGTTTCCCTTCTGCTTGTGTTACCCGATCCTGTGGGTCAGCTGTGAGGAAACCACTCTCCACGCCTCATCTGGAGTGGTCTCAAGCTGGGTGTGCTGGTCTCCTTGTGGGCTAAAGTGTTCTTCTGTTACTGTTTTCTCTGTGTTTTGACCAAATTTAGCAGACTTGTGTATGATGCAAACACTTTAAAAAATGTCTTTTGCCTTTATGAAAAAAACGCCTGCATTGCTTTAAAATGAACCTTTCCTGTGTCTCCATCCTTCCCCATAGATTGCTCTGTGTTAGAAACTCGGTGGTGTGTGCGCTTCATGGCCTCATTCCATCAAGCACTGTAACCTCTGATCGCAAAAGTGACTACACTCAAGGCAAAAAACTTTGCAAATGTTGGAAATAATGAACAAAAACAATATATTGTTCTCTTGTCACCCTGAAATGGCTACTCTTAATATTTTGATGTAGTTCTTTCAATTCTTTTTAAGTAAAGTTGCTTCTAACACAAGCACTTTGATTATATTGATCAAATTATATTCAGGAAATAAGGAGAAAGTAAAAAGAATATCCAGTTTGGGGCAAAAAGGAAGACGACATGGAAAGAGGCTGTAAAACTCCCTGCAACTTGAAAAGCTGGGTTGTGGTGGATGTGGTTTTGTTTTTACTGTGAGAGACCACAGGATTCTTCTTGGCACTGAAGGGCAATAAGATAATACCCTGTGTGTGTGCTGGTGGCTGTATAAACCGAGCCGCATGTCCTCTTTCGAAGCAGAGAAAGCATGAGGTTTGAGGTAGTGGTTTGGTAACTTTTGGAAAGTCTGTTTGTAGGACTGCACTGCAGAGATTAGGTCAGTCTGAATTAGATTCGAATGATCTGTTCAGACCTTGGGAGCTTTCTGCACAGGGTGTACGCCTGTTCTGGATGTGGTGTAGAAGGAACAGGACTGGGAGGGTTTCTTGCTTCTCAGTCATAGAAATGCCTGCAATTATCACTGTTTGTTGTGGTTCGGGAAGCTATTTCAGGAAGGAAGTGTCCGTTCCAAGGCTGCTGGTTGGCCTTTCATCACCCTGGGGGTCTTGGTGTGGGTCACTGGAGCCGTGACTGCTCACGAGTGGAGCTCTGTCTCTCTCGCTGCCGCGCTGGTAGACAGCTAGTCACCAACACAGTGTGTGTCCCAGTGGCCTTTGAGAAGAATTCTCTACATCATTTTTATACAAGGTCCTTTTTCCTTTCAATGTCAACATCGTGTCTTCTAGCCAAGCGATATGTTCTTGCAGAAACAGGAAGTGTGGCCCAAGTGAGAAATGAGGGAATTGATCCATAACTGCTATCAGTTTTTATAGAGTTGAGCCATTGTAATTTATACACAAACATGTTAAATCTGTAGAAGTGAGTCACGGTGCCAGACCCTCACAAATGCCGAATGTCTACGTGGGACTCTCTTCTATCGGGTCCACATCACAAGAAGAAAAGTCGCTCAAATGCAGCACGGAGTTGACGTGAATCTCTGAAAACTCCATGAATCAGAGTGACTGCTTTCCCAATTGCTGGTCTCCCCATTTGAGGTTGTGAGATTCCCGTTCTGAAGCTCCTTCAATTTCCCAGCATCCATTTCACTCCTTCATGGAGATAACAGACTCACACTGATACCTTGTTCTCAGATTTTCTAATTAGAAAAAGCACATATTTCACAAGAATTGTCCAACTAACTCACTCCTTAGCCTGGGGTAAGCCACATACCTCTTTTCTCTTTAAAATACTCACCTTTCAGAACTCTTGGTAAATTATTTAAGAATAGGAAGGTACCATGACTTTGGCCACAAGCAGTATTATGTATAATGTGCAAGTGAGTTCCTTGAGAGCCATGGTTGCTAAAAACAAATTTTCTCAGAAGAGAAAAATGTAAGCAGTTCTTTACATGATCGTTAATTTTGTTTTGCCTAAATAACATCTTGTCGTTGTACAGGGATACAGGACGTTGCTGAGTATTGACGGGGGCGAGTGGGTTCCGCTGCCCCATTGTGTGATCCTGAATATCGACAGGGGTGAGTGGGTCCTGCTGCCCCACTGTGTGTGACAAGCCCTTTGTTTCTGGCCCGGAAATGTGCCGGCTCCGTCAGTGCATTGGGCTGGTGTTGGCTCCCTTTGTTAGTTTGCATGCGAGGCAAAATCTCACACCTTTCACTCTTATTGACATACAGATGCCAAAGCTTTGAACAAATTCTTACTAAATCAAACCCAGAAATATGTAAAAGAGATAAGAATAAAATGAACACTTAGAGTTTGTTCTCATGATCTGTAGTTTTGCATTGCACATTTGGCTCATCATTCAAAAATCAATGTAATTCACCACATTAACAAAAAATAAAGCAGAAAACCCATTTATTTTATCCTCTCGGTAGACACTGGAAAACATCTGTTGAAATTTAATAGTCCTTATACGAATTTCCTTTCACATCAGGAACAGAAGGGAACTTTCTCCGTTTGATAAAGGCCACTCTTGAGAAACAAGAGCTGTACCCCCTCCTCGGTGGTGGCAGCCGGGAAGCTCTGCCCACAGTCAGGGGTGTCGGGAGCATGGCCATTCTCCGTGCTTCAGGTTCGCATGGTGCGCACTGGGGCCCTCGTCTGTGAAGTGAGTCAGGAGAACTAAGAGGCATAAAGACTTGGAAGCAGGGAGATGCTTGATGTACAGAAGACACAGGGCCTTATTTAGAACATTTTAGGAAATGTACAACCAACCAGAAATGATGTGAATTTTGCAAGCATGCAAGATGGACTCTTCGCAACAGATGTATACAGATGCCCAGTGGCCCATGAGAGGTGCTCACCCAGGGAGTCATTGGGTAAGTACAACTTAAACCCACGAGGTTCCCCTTCACAAGAGTGGAGAAGGGAGGACAGTAGCAGGTGTTGGTGAAGATATGACAGACTGGATCTCAGACGGAAGGAGACTTAAAACGGCACAGCCACTTCAGCAAACTGTGGCAGTTTCTTTAAAATGTGTACACTTACCATATGGCCCAGCAGGTATGCTGTAGACGTTCACCAAGGAGAGCAGAAAATGTGTGTCCTTGTAAAAGAATGCACATTATCTCCAGAGTAAATTGTCATAGCCAAGAACTGGAAACAACATAAATCTCTCTCATCTGGAGAAACATGAGCAAATTCTGATATGTTCATACATTGTCCTAGTTCCCAGCAGGAAAAACGTACAAAATGCTGAAACCAAAACAGACAACGGGGATGAGTTCCAGGAGCCTTGAACTGAGCAGAGAGTGAACACCACGCCGTGGAGTCCATGTGACAACGGAGAATCTATGCGAGTCTCGGGTGACGGAAGAGCGCCAAGAACACTCCTCGAGAATGAACAGTGGCTGTCTCTTGAGGGCTGGGATTGACTGGGAGGGGACTTGTGGGAACTTTGATGCAAAAGATTTGATTAGGGTAATAGATTTCCATTTATCGAAATGTGCCAAGTGTACTCAAGAGCTGAACATTTCACTGTGTATACTTTGTACTCCCTACCTTCCAAAAAAACAATGAAAAAATAATTACAAATGAGCACTGAACTCGATAGATTTTTCACCGTGGTATTAGATAGCAATTCTGAAAGCATTTCTGTATCTCCAGGCTTAAGCAAATAAGCTTAATAAATCAGTGAATATATTGAGTGCTGCAGGTGCCAGGTTTCTTTCTTGGTAAGAGGTAGAAATAAGAAAAGGCCAAAGCCTGGAATGGATCACGTGGGATTAGGTTGCAGCAGGGGGTACAAGTATAAGCTGGTGGCTCCCGACAGATGTAGACAGGGACAGAAGTGCCTGCGGATGGGTGTGGGTGCACATGCGTGTACATGCGTGTGTGTGTTCTACTTGCCGGCAATGCCCAGCAGCACCCGGTGCCCACTCTTAGCTTCTAAACACCGTTCTTCACTAGAAGGAGCCCTGGCCTAAGGGCTGGGGAATCCGGTGTCAAATCTGGGACCAGTTGAGCAACAGAACAAACCATTGTAACTATGAATCATAACCCACGAAGCCAGACTCCATGAGTACATATGGACATACGTAAATGAATGCTGAAAGATAAAATAATTATTTTTCAGTGAATATGGAAGATCTAATGATTTAGAAGGAATGACAGGAAATCTGTGGCTGCTAAAACTAGTAGTGAAGAATTCATGGAAAACAGAATATGCACATAGTGTCAGGGTGTCTCCTCCCAAATCTTAATTTCAACGCGAGAAGTAGCATCTTTGCTTTGGAGGCACTTAGGCACCACCTTCACTGAGTTGCCGTTGTTAACATTGTCACACAGGACAGACTTCGGCGGTGTCCCGGCTAAAATGCATACTCCTGAGTCTAGTCCGGAAGATACCAAAATAAAGGACAAGCTGTAAAATAACTGACCTGTATTCTTTCACATTTCCAATTTCAAGAAACACAAAACCTGAGAAACTTGGATGCTGGACGGGTAAAAATCACATGACAAATCAATTCATGATCCTGGATTGGATCGTAAAAGAGGAAGACAAAGTAAGAAAATTATGGAGACAGTTGACAGCATTTGAAAGTGAACTTTGTATATGACAGTTAAATTTCCGGATCTTGAGGAAAATGAATGTGAGAGCATATCCTTGTGTTTAGGAAATACACTGAAACATTTAGGTATGGAGGGACATAGTATCTGAAATTTATTTTCATTTGACTTAGAAAATTCATGGGGGAGGGGGGAAAGCCGTGATGTAAGATAGGAGCAGTTGGGCCTAAGTTGAGCCTGGTAAGTTATGTGGGAATTCACTACGCTGGTCTTGCAGATTTTCTGTGTCTTTGAAATTACATCCAAAAAGTTTAAAACGGAGAATATGCAAAACAAAAAGCGATTTGTGCAAGTGAGTGGACTGTCACCTCACTGATCCCTTCAGTTTTCGGCCATGAGCCAAGTCAGTCACATAGTGGTTTTTGACCTGGGAATTAGAAATAGTGGCCAGATGACCAGGCTCTTTATCTAGTTAGGGAGAGAAGTGTGCACAAAGGCTGACCAAGACCAAGCAGTGTGGTGAGTTGCTTGTGGGCATGATGCTGAGGGTCTGGGTCCTGTCTGAGGTGGCAGCTTGGGGGGTTTAAGCCAGAAAGCCACGTCCGATTCCCTTTCAGTGGGATCATTCTCGCAGCTTCAGAGAAAACTGCCCCAACTCGTCTTCACTCACGCTGGCCATTTTTGGTGGTGGTGGTTTTATTCTGCTAACACCGTTCTCACTGACAGTTTAGGGCCTTTGAGCGGATTTTTGCCTGTGTCTCGAAGATTCTCGTCTTGATAGCTGGTATGTTTCATTCCTGTTGTTCTGATTCTGTGTTAAGAGGGTTCTTCCCTGGCTTCACAGTTTGGAGTTGCTGCTGCATCTGTCTCTGCTTTAATTCTCTAGTCCATCTATCCACTTGTCTCATCCCTTAACAAGTGGCCTGCGTGAGATGCCATGAGACTGTCTGCCTTATCACCACTGCGACCCCAGCCCATAGGGACTTACAGAGAAGGCATTCAGTGAATGTGTGGAATTAATGTAATGGGTTAATAGCCACAAAAATGTCTTAATGGTTGTTTTAGTCCATTTCCATGCTGCTGATAAAGACATACCCGAAACTGGGAAGAAAAAGATTTAGTTGGCGTTGCAGTTCCGCATGGCTGGGGAGGCCTGAGAATCATGGTGGGAGGCGAAAGGCACTTCTTACATGTCAGCAGCAAGAGAAAACGAGGTAGAAGCAAAAGCGGAAACCCCGATAAGCCATCAGATCTCATGAGACTTATTCACTATCACGAGAATAGCACAGGAAAGACGGGACCCAGTGATTCAGTTACCTCTCCCTAAGTCCCTCCCACGACACATGGGGATTCTGGGATGTAGAATTCAAGTTGAGATTTGGGTGGGGACACAGCCAAACCATATCCATAGCCAACACAGTCCTGGCCCATGGCCGGTGTTGAGCTGAGCTGCGACCGGGGCTGTGTGAGTTGGGGTGCGAGGCGTGCAAACGCCTCTCAGCGGTACAGTGAAAAGATTTGGAGGCTCAAACGTGTGACCTACAAAGAATCTCCAAAGATCAAGGTGCATTCACCCTAAAAAGAAAAATCTCAGTGCAGTTTACACCCAGTGATTGCTTGCGGATATGGATTCTAAAGTATTAAAATGAAAAAAGTCTGTGAATAAATTTTAATGTCTTTACTGGAACTGAAAACACTGATTTTCTTTCCTCACCCACCCATCTGTTGGTGAGTTTCAGAAGGTGGATGAACCGTGCTGCGGGGACAGAGAGGAGGGTGCAGCTTGGCCTCTGGGACCTCAGCTGAGCACTGACTGAGCTCTCTGCGTTTCAGACGTCCACACAGAAGCTGTCCAGGCGGCTCTGGCCAGACACAAAGAGCAGAAGATGGCGGTGCCTATGCCTTCCAAACGCAGGTCCCTGGTCGTGCAGACCTCCATGGACGCCTACACCCCTCCAGGTAAGGGACACGCTCCCCGACGCTGCCTCCTGAACATGCTGGGTGCCTCAGAATTGACCACTAGCCCAGTAGTCGGGTTTCTGCCTTCAAAGTCATGGTGCAGAAATGCAGATTTTGTGAACCAGAAGTCCGAAAACAGTGTATGAAAAGTAACATTATGTATCTGTATAAATACACATTTTTAAGTTTTCATCAAGATTCATACATACGATACATACCAGTAAAATCTCACACAGTTTTATTCATTTAATTCCTTGTAGGGAAAAGGGAAGAGTTCGTAACCCTCCGGGTGGAATTGGACTTTTCTTCTGATTAGGCTGGTGCATGCGTGTTCTCAAATCTTCAGATAAGTGTGCTATATTGTTGGATTGTTTTAGAACAAGCGAATTGGACAGTTTAGGCAGCTACCCGAATCAGGTCATAAACTTTGCCTGCAAGGTGCCAGCTAGTGTTTTAATTCCTGCAGGCCATAAGGTCTCTCACAACCACTCAACTCTGCCCTCTGCCATGGGCGATAGCAAATGCGTATGGCTGTGTACCCAGAAAACTTTATTTACAAGAACAACGGACCAGATTTGGTGCACGGACCTGCCAACCCCTGATCTAAATTACTGAAGGTAATAGCCAATTTATATTTCTGCTATATAATACTGCTTTTCTTTAATCTTGAATTTTACATAGCTACCCTAATTCTCCATTTTCTCTGCCCAAATAATTATAAACTACATTACATGATCTTCACACCCAAGTAAAGCAGAAAGTTTAGTTATCCAGATACTTGTTAGAGACACGGATTGAACCTATGCTATTTGGTGTTTAGTTTCTGTGATTTTGATTCCAACATTATTCATGCCGTTGTTGCAAGCTTGTCTTCTCAAAGGACCTGAATCGCCTTACATCCCACGTTGAAGCTACATATACAACATTTGGGGGAGTATTTTTACTTCTGAAGTTTAGCTTAGTCTTGGCAAGCAGTGAGACAGAAGGACGTGCTTCAGATCAGAGCTGAGGTCAAGCGTACGTCCACATGACTGCAAGCAGCTCCTGAGTTTCACCTTTACATACCTTTACAAACGAAGGTACTGGAATTTAAAGGACAGAACTTAGAGTGCATCACTTTGGGTTTTCGTTGCTTTTTGTTTTGAGACAAGGTCTTGCTCTGTCACCAAGGTTGGAATTCAGCATCATGATGGCAGCTCTTGGCTCACTGCAGCTGTGACCACCTGGGCTCATGCGGTCCTTCCACTTCAACCTCAGGCAGCTGGGACCCCAGGTGCTCGCCACCACACCCAACTAATTTTTAAGTGTTTGTAGAGACAGGGTGTTCCTATGTTGTTTCTGTTTCTCATTGACACATGACGTGTTCTTCATGTAAAGAACGCAGTGCCAGCCAGGCAAGGGAGTGAATGCCATGCTAGCAAGTTGTTGACAAGGGAGCCCTTTCTGCCAACGTGCTCCCTTGGGCTCCTCCCTTTCCTTATTTTAAATTAAGCCACAGCACATAATGAAGGGCTGGGCACGATAGCTCATGCCTATAACTCCAGTAATTTGGGAACCCAGGGCAGGTGTATGGCTTGAGCCCAAGGGTTCAAGGTCAGCCTGGACAACATGGCAAAATGTACAGAAATGCCTTTTGTACATCTTGTCTTCACCAAAAGTACAAAAAATTAGCTGAGCCTGGTGGTGTGCACCTGTAGTCCCAGCTACTTGGGAGGCTGAGGTGGGAGAATCACTTGAGCCCAGGAGGCAGAGGTTGCTGTCAGCTGAGATGGCACCACTGCACTCCAGCTGGGGCAACAGAACAAGACCCCCATCTCGATAATAAATACAGACTCTTTAGAAATGATTAGGCCAGGCATGGTGGCTCATGCCTCTAACCTCA
This sequence comes from Macaca nemestrina, assembly GCF_043159975.1. Taxonomy (NCBI): domain Eukaryota; kingdom Metazoa; phylum Chordata; class Mammalia; order Primates; family Cercopithecidae; genus Macaca; species Macaca nemestrina. The sequence goes on from NW_027257576.1 coordinate 276,595, forward strand.
GCAGTTTGGGAAGCCAAGGCAGGCAGATTGCTTGAGTTCCCAGCATTTGAGACTAGCCTGGGCAACATTCCAAAGCCCATCCCTACAAAACATACAGAAATCAGCCGGGAATGGTGGTGTGTGCCTGTGGTCCCAGCTGCTTGGGAGGCTGGGATGGGAGAATCACCTGGGCTGGGGGAGGTTGAGGCTGCAGGGAGCCATGATCGTGCCACTGCACTCCAGCCTGGGCAACAGAGCTAGACCCTATCTCAAAAAATAAAATGCTTAATCCTGTTTCTTTAGTTTATAATTTGCAAAAACTTATGGAAAAAAATTGCATTTGTATGTGTTCTTTGTGTAACTAACAACATGGACGTAAAAGGATAACCCACTTGAAATATTTTAAGCCAAATTTTTGGCATTAACCAGTATGTAAGGCAACAGGCATTTTTCTTGACCACTTGTTATAAGAGAAATGACTTTGAAATGAAAGAAGCATTGCGGTTATTTGCTTATTTCTCGTATTGAATCCAACCGCTGAGAAATGTTACTGGGTCATGCATGATGGATAACTTAATTGTCTGCAAAATATAAAAGAATATTTGAAATGTTATTTTTGTGAAATGTTTGGATTTATTTGACTAACATTTTTATATAAACCATAAAGCATCCTTTGTAAATTTTCATCAGGAGTCCTCTTGGTATCACATGGGGCAGTTTTGTAAAATCATAAATGTCAATATCATAAAATTTTTTTACTCCCAGCCTATTTTGTGCTTAGCGATAGTTTGCATGTTTATTACCGTAGTTACTAGGTCCAAATCTTAGCTGCATTTTCTTACCTAGTTTTCTTGGTTGCTGGTAACAGTGTTTAGATCTTACTCAGTTTCATTGCCCTTCAGAGAATGTTCTTGAAGTTTATCTTCTATGAAATGACTGGCTGCTGACCTGGCTCGTAGTTTCTGGAGAAACTCTCATTAGGATTGTGGCAACACTAATATTCTATGGGTGAAACTTTCCTTTAGTTTTCAAATGTAAAGATACAGGAATAATTTGCCAAAACTTGTTCTAGCCATGATGAGGGAACAGGGACCGAAGTCACACATCTGCCACAAACAACTGTAAAGCTGCACAAAACGAATGAGGTGGCTGTTTTTAGTCTGTGACCACAGCTGTGCCAGCCAGAACCTGAGGGCAAGGGCAGGAGAATGAATGAGACGCACCCACAGTACACTTGTCCTCCGGAGTACACCTGCAGATCGTGGCACCGAGAGCTCAGGTGTGGGCGGAGCATGGCCCTCCTACCAGGTCCAGGAGGGGGAGATTGGTGGGTGCAGGATTGGAGCTCTCCACAGATTCACACCAACAGCGAATCCAACCAAGCCTGCCCATGTCACGATGACCCAGCAGTGCCTGTGCTAGCTGCTAAAACAGGAGCTGCAAAGCTTCAGAGGAAGGTTAGGGATCCTGAGTGTGCTCAACAAGTTACCCACAATGTGTAATATTCAGCAAATCATCACTGCATACACAGAGAAACAGGAGGTAGAATCTGTGGTCAAGAAAAAGGCAGTAAAATAGCGCACACACATGCAGGGTGGTCTCTGTCACTCACCACATGCGGCAGCTGAGCACATGAAGTGCGCCCGGTCTGAAGTGGATTTGCTGCGTGAAAGACATGCTAGTTACTATAAAAAATAGAAAATACTGTATTTGTGTATATATGTATATTTTATATATATATATATATATATTATATATATATATATATATTTTTTTTTTTTTTTTTGAGACGGAGTCTTGCTCTGTCGCCCAGGCTGGAGTGCAGTGGCGTGATCTTGGCTCACTGCAAACTCCGCCTCCCGCGTTCATGTTATTCTCCTGCCTCAGCTTCCCAAGTAGCTGGGATTACATGCACCCGCCACAACGCCTGGCTAACTTTTTGTATTTTTAGTAGAGATGGGGTTTCACCGTGTTACCCAGGATGGTCTCGATCTCCTGATCTCGTGATCCACCCGCCTCGGCCTCCCAAAGTGCTGGGATTACAGACTTGAGCCACCGCATCTGGCCTATTTGTATTTCTTATTGAAAGTATAGTATGAGCATTTTGAGTTAAAAATATACTAGTTTATATATTTATATGAGGCTACAAGGAAGGTTTCAAGTTCTATAACAGGACTCTCAATTCTGTTGGAAAGTGCCAGTCTAGATGTCTGATACAGCAGAAAACTGAGTTTTTAAATCTATAATTATAAATATTTAGGGAATCAAAGTACAACGTGTTAGAGAATGAAAACGTTTTAATTCTTGAGCCAGAGGAAGGGCAAACACTTTTCACTATAATGGAGTTGGGGAATTTCAGGTTCCGTACATGATAATCTTGAGAATTGTCACTCCTTCCTCACAGGTAAAAATCTGAGCAAACTGAAAAATCAGCAGTTCTTAAACCTGCAAGAGAAGTGAGGTTACCGGCAAGCCACTGTCTGTAGATTGGCTGGACAGGTAAAGCAGATGAATCACCATACACTGGAGCACAATGCTCCAAGGAACCAAAGCTGGGATTGGAAACCCTGAACTGGAATTGACAAATTGCTGCAGTGAGCTGTGGCCACGTCTGAGAGTTAAAACCTCCAGGAGGCCTGTGCCTATGGGTCTCATGCTTTTGTGAGTTGTATCATCAGAAGCTCAATCAGGTTCTCGAAGTAAACATCAGAGAAAAATCCCCTCATACTTACTACAGGGGAAAGAGAATAGGAATCATTTTTCAATATGCAAGTGCACTCTTCACTAGGTCCACCTTCCTGAGAAGCTAGTTAAGTGGAGACTAACCTGGTGGGATTTTATCAGAGCCTTCTGACCTGGGAGAAAGGGAAATACCCAACTCCAACCTCCAGAGCTGAAAAGCAAAAAAGAACGGAGTATCCAAGCACTATGGGACTTCCACAGAGGCATAAAATATGCATAACGGTAATACAAGGGGGAAGAAAGAGGAACAGAAGAAATATTTGTAACAGTAATAGCTGAATTTCCTCAGATTAATGCCAGACACCAAACCATAGATCCAGGAAGCTCAAACACCTAGATTCTCTTAAATATTGTAATATGTAATATTTAAAATAGTTATAATTACAATGTAATAATACATTTGTGATATTAAATATTACAATTACTTAAAATGCAAACTAGAAACAAATTGTTTCTAAAAACCAAGAAGTGTGGATTCTATGAAGCTGATTTCTTTTATTCTCTCTATTCTTAATTCTAAGCCTTTCAAAGAATAAAGTACTCTCACATTAATAAACTACAGGCGAAACAAATACAAATGAGGCCGCCCTCTGTGACACGGAAGGCCCTATGACCTATTCCACCTCTTCTAACACCAAGTGTGCGGTTTCTCTCACCCCCTCTGGACACCAACTGTGTATTCTACAACTGAACTCAGGTCTGAAATTAGGGCAGACCGCACAGGTCAAGGTCTCAGACCCATGAGACAGCCCCCACTTCACCAATGGCAAGTTTCAGGTCTCCCTTGTTTCTGACCGACCACCTAAAAATCAGGCTTGCCATGTCCTCCTAACTTGCCAGACTGGCTCATGGCACCCAGGGCAACACCTTTACCTACTGTCACCAGTTCACTATGAAGGACCTGTGAACAGCCAGATGAAGAGGTGCATTGCTCCAGGCCTGGGGGGCGGGGGCGGGTTGCAAGTGCAAGTGCTTCTGTCCCTGGGGAGTGGGAATACTGCCCTCCCAGAATGTCAAGGTTTTCCCCAACCTGCAAGCTCTCCAACCCCCACCATTTAGGGTTTTCTAGAGGGGTCACTATAGACATGGTTGATGACATCTTTGGCTATTGGGGATTGACTCAGCTCCAGCCCTCTCCCTCCAGGTGAGAGATTGGGTTGGAGACTGACAGATCCAGCCCTCTAGTCTGAACCCCAGACCCACCCTGAGGCTGCCTAAGGGTCCCCAGCTCGCAGGCCTGTCCTGAGTAAACAAAGGCACTCTGACACTCTGAAGATTCCAAGGGTCTTAGACCCTCTGTGCCCAGAACCAGATGAAGACCAAATAGCTACGTCTCCTTGGATGGCACAATCACAAGCTCTCATCAGCTGACGGTCCGGGACAGGTGTGCTGAGAGAGCTTTGCTGTGGCCCTGTTGCTGGGAATCTTTGTTTTCAATCCTTGCTGGGGCAACAGATGCTTTCTGGTCATTCCCCCAAGCTGGCTGAATTTACAGTCTTTTCCGTTTGATTCCACTGTTCTGGCCCAGTTCTTCTGAAGCCTCTTTCAACATCGTTGCCTCACCTGGGCGCTGAGATCCTGTGGCCCTCACCCAGCAGGAGATACGGATGCCAGGATCCGGCTACCCTACTTCCAGTTGGATTGTGAAGAAGCCGGCCCTAAGCCTGCCCTTCCTAGGTCTCTTTCATGCCAGAAATGAGACGTTTTATTTGTATTTCATTTTAGGTCGATACGATGACACACAAATTGGAGTTGGCCAGTTCACTGGCCAGGCACCTGACTCTTCTGGATAAGAAGAGTCTGGATAAGAAACAGGCCCCACACTGCCAGGACACAGAAGGGCAGCCTCGGTCCCCACGGGGTCTTGACAGAAAACCACAGCTCCCGCAACTGCAGGAATTCTAGATTTTCACTCAGAAGAAAATGCCACCCAGGAGTACCCACCCCGATTACTTTTCTCAAAAGTGGTTTTGCAAAGGCTCAGAAGAAAAGTCAGGACACAGGGCGCCAGCCAGCCCCACCTTCCCAAAATCACTTGCCCCGGGGCCACCCACCTGCAATCAAACTGTTAGAGATGGGTTTTTCTTCTCAGCTGTTACCAGAGCAAATATTCCTGGAGAAGCATGCATTCGAGTAGGGTGCCTCTCTACAGAGGTCCTGGAGAGTGAGGCTTCAGCAAGTCACTGGCCAGGGACCCCGGGAACTTCACAGTTGGGGGGCTGGAGGGTAGAGGGGGCAGAACCCTAACGGTGGGTGAGTTGAAAATGGAAGAGCATTCTTCACCTCAGAGTCTCCTGGGGCCTTTCCCTTCAGGAACTGAAGGGGTGAGGAGGGCTGTGCAGTCTCAGAGAGGTGATACCTGGGCTTTGAGAGCCGACGCATCTGTCCCCAGAGCTGGGCAGCCGCCTGCCCAACCCACCCTGTAATAACTGGAGTCCTTTGTCCCCACCCAGCGCCAGTCTGGGGGTCTGGTGCACACTGTACTTGATCGACCCATCCCATACATGAAGTGCTGATGTCACTTTCGTACTTCAACTGCCCCCCCCAAAGTATACCTTCCGGACACTGGAAAAAAGACAGCCCTTGATGTAGCCCCAAGTCCTCTGCTCTCCATGAAGCTCCTGAGGGCGACTGCAGCATGGCGAGCAGGGAGCCCCGGGCTTCTTGATAAAAGTGTAAAATGAAGCTCTGTCTGAAAGGACCCCCATCTGTTAGATTTGGAAAACATCTAAAGGCCGTTTGCTTTTCACAATGACTAGACTCTTAGGAATGTATTCTAAGGAAAGGCAGAAGATATGGAGAAACAAATTCAAGAATATTCTTTGCAGCAATAGCCAGGGAGGAAGGGAGGGAGAGAGAAGAAAGAAAGAGAGGAAAAGGGGAACAGAGAAACAGGCAGACGAGACAGACAAGAGAAACAGAGACAGAGAGCGCACCTAGCTCGTTTTCAACTTGACCTCCTGGGAGAATCTAGCAGGATAATAGAATCCTCAGCACACTCTTGTACTGGGGCAGCAAAGTTTCCCAAACTACAAGGTAACAAATGCTAAGACTGGAGAAGCTGTGCACGTTCTTTTCCAGCTCCTTTTTGCAGCATCAGCAGAATGGGGCAGGTTGCTGCGTTCATTCTAAAAATCAAAACTGCAAAGGAACCAGCTGCAGAGATGGGGGTGGGAAGGCAGATGTTCTCTTGCTGACTGAGCTCACGCCCCGGAGAGCGCCAGCGCCTAACGCCCCCTCCACAGGTTCCACGGAGGACACAGGAGAGAGTGCGGCCATGTGAAGAGCAGCCTCACATTTCTATGGCTCCCTCTCTCTATGAGCTGTATCCCATGAGTCCTGCTCGCTCCCCTCGGTCCCGATGCCCTAGCCGTCAGCATCTCTGCCAATCTTCATGAAAGAGCCTGTTGCACCACAGTCCAGCAGGGCCACAATATTCAGAATGAAAATTGTAATGATCACTCTTCTGACTGCAAAATCCCAAGAGTCAGAGAACTTCTCTCACTAAAGGAGAGGGGCAGGGCGGGGCAGGGCGGGGCGGGGCAGGGCGGGGCGGGGCGAGCTGGACAGAGAGAAGCTGCCCTGGCTGTTGGGTGCTGAAAACTGTGACACCGCCTGGCACCAGCGATGAGGGACTCACGCTCGACCCCAGAGGCGGCTCGTCCACGAAGAATAACAAGGGGCCACCGTGGGTCTCCCTCAGGCTTCCAGCTGTCGGGAAATCTTATCTAATCACCCACCTTGCCATGCTACCTGCTCACCTGCATTCTGTAGAAGTAGTAACGCATCATTCACGTCCCAGCAGGCCAAGTGCGCAGGAAAATGAGGCCAACAAGTAGAAAACCATGACCGTAGAAGGCAATGGCACGTGAACTGAGCTTTCTGGGTTGTGTGTCCTTGTGGTGATAAACACAGTCCTAACTGAGCTGAACACCAGAATGAAAACGAACCTTCCTCCGTGCTGAAGTCGGAAGAGGTGTGCTTGGCTATCCGCAGTGCCTGCCTGTTTGGGCGGTGATTACTGCAGGTCACACGTGCTGTACAGGAGGAGGGCAGTGAACTCTGGAGCCAGGCTGGCCGGGTGCAAGTCCCAGCTCCATGGCCAGCTCTGTGATCTGGGACAATTCACCTATGTCCTCCGCCTCTCGATTTCCTCCTCTGTAAAAGGGGGGTAATAGTCGCATCTATCTGAAAGGGCTTTGTGAGAATTAAACGACCTTGTAAATGTAAGGGGCTGAGAACAGTATCTGTTCTTGGTGAGCAGAAGGATGACCAGGAGGTGACCAGCAAAATACACCTTTCGAAGCCTCAATACTGTTCCGTAGTGAGCAAAGACACAGCTCCTCTACGCACGAAGCCATTAATAGTCGATCCTGGCAGGCAGAGTGCAGATTCCTTCGAATCAGAAATTTGAACTCTGGCAAACCACTGCTGTACTGCTTGAGTAAATCTTAGGATTTGTTAATGGTAAAGTAGTCTACAAAAACAGAAACAGTCTGAAGGAGTTTGAGAGGGTGTGGGCTCAGCTGCAACCTCTCCTCCCAAGGCTGTTGGTCAACATCATCTCCAGCCCTGTGGAAAGACAGCGGCAGTGAAGAAAATGTCGGACAAACATTTGGTGTGTTTGTACACTTCTGCCAGAAATCCTAAATGCTTTGCATGTTTCAGCTAATAATTCATTAAAATGGATTATGCTGACCATTTTATAACCTACTTCACTGCTCTCCTGTCTAAATCCATCCCTTTGTGACACATTTTTTACACTTGGCTCATTTTTTCAATTGTGTTTGTTGTCTTACCCCCATGTAAAGGATAAACGTGCATGTTTATGTTGATTTGACTGAGACAGCTAATGCTACATATGTCTCTGTTCCTTGAAAGTTGACTTGTGATGGTGTCATTTAAGTCTCTTCTTTTTCCCCTTGAGTCAGCAAAATATTCCATGTTACTTTGAGCAAAACTTGCTCACTAGTGTTATGGAGGGTATAAAAGCAAATGGAATAAGTTTCCTGCCTTCAGGAGGATTGAAATCTCAAAGTCGGTATGACAGCATGGATGGGAGTCAGCTCAGTTTGCAGCTTTTAAAACATGTTGGAATCTTTCCTCTGCCACTTTTAATGGTGAGACCCTGAGCCAATCACTTCCACAAGCATCTGGCACTCCATTATGACATGGAAGTAAAAAGAGCAATCTTGACAAAATTGTGATGACTACAGACATGTACCTAACCTCTTATTTACCACCTCCCGATAGAAGATATTGTAACTCATCCCATTTGAGAGCTGGTGGTGATCACCCCATCCTGTGAGATTCAAGTATAATTATCTGGAATCCCCCATCTTCAGGTGAGGAAGACCCAGCAGCCCTCACAATGTCTTCTGGAAACTGGATTTTGTTTGAAGGGTGAACTGACTCCAAGTTTCTTCTGTTTTCACGTATTGTCCTTCCTACGTGTCTCCTGGGGTTTTTCCCTACCTCCCAATCTACATTAACCTGATGGTAACAGCCAGCTATGTTTTCTAGAATTCCCCTAAATGGACTCATGCCAAATACTGAATACAGTAGATTGGGAGGGTTCATTAAATCACGATAGAGCATCCTAAAGAAGGAAAGTAGACACCTTTGTTCTTAAAGGGTCTTCAGCCATCCCACCCTGGAAAAGGTTGCTGATTGTCTCTTCTCCTCAGGCAGTCTTGTTACTATGCATCTTTTTTTTTTTTTTTTTTTTTTTTTTTTTTTTTTTTTTTTGAGATGAAGTCTCGCTCTGTCACTCAGGCTGGAGTGCAGTGTCATGATCTTGGCTCACTGCAACCTCCATCTCCCAGGTTCAAGTGATTCTCCTGCCTCAGCCTCCCGAGTAGCTGGACTACAGGTATGTGCCACCACACCCAGCTAATTTTTGTATTTTTGGTAGAGACAGGGGTTCACAATATTGGTCAGACTGGTCTTGAACTCTTGACCTCGTGATTCATCCACGTTGGCTTCCCAATGTGCTGGGATTACAGGCGTGAGTCACCGCACCCGGCCTCCATCACTTTTTATGCCTCGTCTTCATCCTTACAGCTGCTCCTTCCTAGGGGCCTCAACTCCCAACCCCGGAGTTAGGGTCACAACTGTCCATCTTCATGTAACACAGCTTAGTTCCCCTTCTCCTCCCCACCGTGCCCTATGGGCTGCTTTTCTACAACCAGAATGGAGACCCAGGGAGAGCTGCTAAACTAAGACAGTTCTCACCCCTGGGAGAAAAAATCTACTTCCCAGTTCTCAGTCCTGCTAAACTATTGTTGAGATAAAGAAGGACCATGATAAATCCTATTGGCTAAGAGAAGAACGTTCTCCAGGTTGCCGTAGGATAAGAGAGGAGGTGACAGAATCTGCAGCCATTTGGTCGAATATGTGATATGTGAGTCATTCTGAGGAATACGTTAAAATTCTGTAGTCAGATCTTTCAAAATGGTATTTCCAGTAGAGGGAATAATGTAACAAAAAACCCAGGCAGAAAACAAATAAGTCTGTGTGGAGAAGAACAATAATGTGATATGAACGAAGGGTTCGGTGTCATGAGTGAGAAATGGCTGACCGAAAGTAGGGAGATGCAGAGAGGAAAATACCACGGGAAAGCTGAACATCACATTAAGTGATTTCGGTGATTCTGCCTGCAGTGCAAATATTTTGGGCTCTGAAGTGAAGTCATCAAAAGGTTTACGTCTGTAATGGAGGATTGGTCTAGATAGCCTTTCAGATCCCACTCGGCTTTGAGATCCTTGATTCCGGGTCACACCTGCGGGTCTGGAGGGCAGTTCTGCAGGGTCATGAAGGAAGGATTCCAGGAGGCTGGAACACGAAGGACATTCAGGTGACCACATCAAGAGATCAAGTGGGGTAACAAGAGCCTGAACTAAAAGGAATGCAGTGTAAATATGAAGAAGAAAGAGGAAATGGGAAACTGATTAGAAACGATAAGTAGAGAAAAAGGGGAACGTGTGATTCCAAGGTTTAGAACAGTATTTGTAAGTTACAGTCCCACAACTTCTTGCATAAACAGGATCTAAGAGAGTCATTTTAAGAAGAATAGCAAACTTCCAAGTTCCACTGAAAGACACCAGCATCTCTGTGGAGTGAATTGGGGAAAGAGAATGAAGAAGTCTGTTCAACTTTTAGACCCACAAAATGTGAATTGAATTGCATGAGTGACACCAACAATGTGAAGATATTTAACAGGAGCTCTTTTTTCTCTTTTTGGCCTACGGTATTTAATCCTTCTATCATCATTATCGTCCTTTCTCTAATTTAATGTCTCTGAACCTTTATTCAAAAATCCACTATGTATATGTAACGTGTTTGTGAGATTATTACTAGACCCTCTAGGAGGTTTCATTAACCCAGTTTTCTCTTATTATAGCAATACCACACTATCTTTATAGTTCAGGTAAGTCCTCCACCGTTTTTTTCCAAGTTGCCTTAGCTCTTTTGGGTTCTTTAAATTTCCGGACATATTTTGGAATCCGCTAGTTCATTTCTACTGAAAATAAAAATAAAAATAAAATCATGCTGGGATTTTGATTGGAATTGCATTAAACCTCTGATCCACAAGCGCAGAACTGACATCTTAACAATATTGAGCCTGCTGATCCATGAACACAGTATATCACTTCATTTATTTAGTTCTTTAATTTATCTCAGCATCACTGCCTGCTTTTCAGTGTATAGATCTTACACATCTTTTGTCAGCTTTAGTCTGAAGGATTTCATGTTTTGATGTGCTATAAATAAGATTGCTTTGTAAATTTCCATTTCCAATTATTTCTTTGCCAGTGTATGAAGAAATAAATATTGCTTATGTGTTTAGCTTGTATCTTGCAAACTTTCCAAACTCACTTATTAGTAAGTAATTTATTATTATTAGTTTTAGTGGCTTTTTGTGATTTCAGCAGATTTTCCACACAGGTGATCATGTCACCTGCAGATACAGATAGTTTTAAATCTTATTTTCTAATAAGGGTGCATTTTATATATTTCAACTTGCCTTATTGCACTGACTAGACTCCAAAAATAATGCTGAAAAGCAGTGAGAAAAAAGTCATCAGGTGGGATGGTAAATACAGCCCTTGTTCTTCCATTTTGACCTGAAGCACCCAGTGTGATCATTTTCTCCTTTGATTTTTCTGAGGACTTTTTGTTTCCTTTTTTTCCTTTATTTTTTAAAAACACACTTTATCTTTTAGGCAGTTTCACGTTCACAGAAAAATTGAGGGAAAGGTGCAGAGAGTCCTTCTATATGCCTTCCCTTCCCCCACGTGCACAGCCTCCCCCACTAACAACACTCCTGCCCAGAAGGAGCATTTGTAATAATGGAAGGACCTACATTGACATATTGTCACCCAGAGTCCACAGTTTACATGAGGGCTCTGTCTTGGTGCTGGTTCTATGGGTTTGAACAAATATGTCATGACATGTGTCCACCATGATAGCATCGTACAGAGCAGTTGCACTAAAATCCTAAAAATCTCCGTGTTCACCTTATCATCTCTCCCTCTTCCCAACACCTGAGAACCACGAATATTTTCACTCCATAGTCTGGCCTTTTTCGGAATGTCCTTTAGTTGGAAGCTTACAGTATTTCAGAATGTCCTTTAGTTGGAAGCTTACGGTATTTAGTCTTTTCCGATGGGCCTCTTTTGTGTAGCCGTGCATGTTTAAAGTTCCCTACGTGTCTTTTCATGGCTTGACAGCTCACTTCCTTTCAGTGCTAAAGAATATGCCATTGTTTGGATATATCACAGGTTATTTATCCACTCACCTAGTGAAGAACATTTTGGTTTCTTCGTTGCCTCCAAGTTTGAGCAATTATGAATAAAGCTGGAATAAAATTAGCAATTATGATTAAAGCTTCTATAAATGTCCACGTGCAGGTTTTTCTGTGAACACAAGTTTTCAACTCCTTTGGATAAATACCGAAGAGTGCAATTGCTGGATCACATGTTAGGAGGATATCTCGTGCCCATCAATGATACACTGGATATACAAAATGTGGCACGTATATACCACGGAATACTATGCAACCATAAAAAAGAATGGGTTCCTGTCCTTTACAGGGACATGGATGAAGCTGGAAGCCATCATTCTCAGCAAACTAAAAGAGGAACAGAAAACCAACCACCACATACATGTTCTCATAAGTGGGAGTTGTACAATGAGATCACATGGACACAGGGAGGGGAACGACACACACGGGGGCCTCTTGGGGGGTGGGGGCAAGAGGAGGGAGAGCATTAGGACAAATACTTCATGCATGCAGGGCTTAAAACTTAGATGGGTTGACAGGTGCAGCAAACCACCATGGCACATGTATACCTATGTAACAGACCTGCACATGTATCCAAGAACTTAAAGTAAAATTTAAAAATAAAAAATAGGGAGTATAGTTTGGTAAGACAATGTGATAATTTTACAAACACAAAACATGTCAATACCCACTTCCCCACCTCCCTCAAGTGCTTTCAACAGCATCCTATTGCTGTTATTAAAAGAATAAAGCATCTACCATCATCTCCCAGCCCCTGCCTGCCTTCCTTCATTCTTGTCTTGTGCCACTTTCTCCCGTGTTTACTTCCTTGAACGTGCCTGATTCCTGCTGCAAGAGGCATTCTGCACGCACCCCCATCTCTGTTCAGACCGTGGTGTCCCTACACTCCACCCCCCTCAACAAGCAACCTCTACTTCTCTCCAGACTGCAAGGGGATCATACTTTCCAGAATGCATCGGTTTTCTACCTCTCATCCCAAGATACGCCAGATTCTTTTACAGCATAAATTTAGAGAATCCCGCTTCCCTTTCTTTGGTGCGCTTTCCTCAATTCTTCATCAGAAACCCATTAGAGTGATTGTCATATTAGTGCCCATTCTCCCCATCAGGCCGCAGGTTCGTGAGAGCAGGGGCCACGGCCATGTTGGTGAACCACGGTATTCTCAGTGACTATCCATGTGTTTAGAAAGTATTTGCTGAATGAGTAAATGGGTCTGCAGTTCCAACCAAAGCTAGAAGCTTGACTTTGGAAGAATGAAAGTAGATAACATTTCCAAAGCAGACCCCATAGCATGAGAAAAGAAGGGAAGAATGGAGGCAGAGCTGAAGGATGAATATCGGCACAGGAGTAGGTGAGAGTTCCAGAAATGCTGGGTTTTCACGTGTTTTTATTTACCTCATATCTGTGTTTCCATCTCTGTGTAGCGTGACTGTCACATCCCTCTCTATTTCTACATTTCTTTACTGACCAGGACAGAGGTGGTGCATTGGACACACTACTAACCAGCCTACTCTCTCGGACTTGCAAGGAAATGTAGAGAAAACAATCTAGAAATGGTATCTCAGAAGAAAAAAATATCAAAAATATGAGAATAAATGTGGGAAAAAATCAATGTTTAAAGACAACTTCTCAACATATTTAGGTATCTCTGGGACTTAAAATTTCATCAGGACTCCCCACACTTCTTTCTTTTTACATTGCTCTGTGTGTGTGTGTGTGTGTGTGTGTGTGTGTGTGTGTGTGTGTGTTCAACAGAAATCTACAAAAAAAAAAAAAAGAATGCTATTGCTAGAATAATGCTACTACAGCGGAGAAAAATGTAATCTTTTCTTCCACCCATCTTAGCTTCATTGGTTGGGGTTCCTATAACAAAAGACAGATGAACCCCCAAAAAAGCAAGCGGAGGCTTATTAGCATGTATATTTCATATATACATGGGAGACACACAGGGAATGAGGGAATCTCAAAGAGACAGCTCAGACCTTTCTTTTATGTAACATCTTCAACAAGGATAGTAAATGTTTCTAGAAGTGCCAAGACAAAGTAAAAGGACTTTGGGTCATTGGGGGCAACAAATTGTGGGAAGGCCAATAAATGATAGATTTTTGTGTAAATTCCTCTGGTGCTGTTTCCTGAATAAGGGTCTGAAGTTGTCTACAGAGATTGACCTGCGTCCTTTCTGGCAGAGAGGGGAGAAAGGGCACTTTTGTCTTTGTATAATATGATTATGTTGTGTGCTTTTCAGAAACTAGAGGGAAGGCCAGAGCGCTTCTTAATTGCTTTCAGCTCAAAATATTTTAGCATGGCGTGTTGTATTCTCTGCACTGTTCCTGCTGCAGATATCTCTAAAGGCATCAGTCGCATCCACAGCACTACTTGTGGGGAAATATTGAGCAGAACTGGAATCAAATGTATAATTCAGCCCCATAGAATCTGAGCCACAGGACAGAGAGAACTGCCCGGGAGTCAAAGCAGACACTGAGCAGCTGACATTCTAAGAGTCTCCTTCCAGTAGATCGGCGCATAAACTCAAGTTCTTTTCACAGATTTGTCTGTGTTTCTTTTTTGGAAAAAAACATAACCCTGTAGCGAAAATGTCTACTTCACAGTGCACCAAAACATCTGGAGCCTTAGCCAGAAGCAGCACAGACCCAGCCAGAAGCAGCACAGACCCAGGCAGCCTGGTGATGTCCGGCGGGGGCAGCCCATAAAATCCATCAGCATGTGGCCCTGCGAGCCGCCACCAGTAACATATGTTTACATGCTAATGAATGTCAGGCTCATTTAGAACAAATTTGCATCCATCAAAGTCAAACAGCGAGCAGAGCAGCACATTTTCCTGTGTGTCAGTGGCCCCTGAGATACCAGGGAGAACTTGAATTGCCTGACCCCTTCAACTTCCAAGCATCCCAGAGGGAAAATGCAGACCCCAGGAAAGGACTGTGCTGGAAACCATTTGTTCTTACAGATGTCCGGAGTAGTCTTGTGACTGACCCAAAAACTCCCCTCTGAGGGTGGGGGAGACCTAGGTTAGGAGAGGGTGAACCGTGCTGCCTTCTAAGACCTTCCTTCTAAGGGAGGGTGGGAGAAACCCAGAGTAGGTGGAGGTGAGCCATGCTGGCAGGACCTTCCTTCTAAGGGAGGGTGGGGAGACCTAGGGTACGTGGAGGTGAGCCATACTGGCAGGACCTTCCTTCTAAGGGAGGGTGGGGGAGACCTAGAGTAGGTAGAGGTGAGCCATGCTGGCAGGAACTTCCCTCTAAGGGAGAGTGGGGGGACCTAGGGTAGCTGGAGGTAAGCCGTGCGGGTAGGATCTTCCTTCTAAGGGAGGACGAAGTGTGCTTTGCTAGACTCTGCGCTTGAGTCTCAGCGTGGCGGACCCAGATGGGAGCAAGTCACTTCTATCCTATGATTCTGGGTGTCCTCATCTGTCATGGAAGGTTTGGTTAGATGAGCTTAAAGTCACTCCAGTTGCAAAGCTGTGTGACTTGTAGATACATGCCAGTGTGAATGACTCACTTCACTTTTACAAGTTGCACAGATAGCCAGGCTTCCCCTTGTATCAGTCAGGAGGTCCCAGAAGACTTTGTCACAGGCAAAGAGGTGATTAAAAGGACTCACTGACGGGATTCTTTGGAGATCGGTGGGCAGGGCCCAAGGGAAGTGAGAATAGCACTCCCCAGATTATGGGCAAGGGATGCCTGGGGAGGGGCTGCTAACGTGGACAGGCATGAGTAAGAGAGGACTGAGGACAGCTCCTCTCCCTCCTCCACCTTCTACCTGCTGCCAGCAATGAATCCAACCAGCAGCCCTAGGCCAGGCCAGGCTCCCAGAGTCAGAGCCAGGAAGAAGCCAGGCACATGGAGAAGCCACTGGTCCCCACCAACACCAAGGGTGCAGTAAGAATTTTGATGGAAATATTTAAAAACTCATTCAACAACTTCCTATCTCCCCAACCAGCCTCTACATATGATTCCACCTTTTCCGACTCCTGAGCCATCCTCAGGGGTGTCACAGGGGTGGGGCTGCCTGCTCTGCCCAGGGCCTGGGACCCTCCAACCTTCGGAGGTCTGGAGTCCCCTCTCCCCTCCCTGGCAGCAACTGTCTTCTCTGCTGTCAAATTATCACTTCCATCCTCCCACAACACATGAGAATTTAAGACGGGATTTGGGTGGGGACACAGCTAAAGCATATCAAAGGGGGGACCTGGGGCTTCCTCATGGGGCTCTGGCATGAGCTTGGGTGACACAGGTTATAAGACCCCATCTGCTTCAGGTTTAATTGCATACCCCAATATTCCCAGGTTGTAGTCCTAACCAAGGACCTCAGAATGTGTCTGTATGTGGAGATAGGCCTTTTAAAGAGGTGATGAAGGTAACGAAGTCATTAGAACTGATGCCCTTGTAAGAAGAGATCAGGACACAGACATCTATTGAGGGACAACGGCACGAGGACACAAGAGAAGATGCCATCTGACAGTCAAGGAGAGATGCCTTAGGAGGAGCCAGTCCTGAACCCACCTTGACCTTGGACCTCCAGACTCCAGGACTATGAGAAATACATCTCTGTCTTTTCACAAAACTGCCTGTGGCAGCCCAACCAGAGCCATGCGCCATCTTTGGTTCTCAGAAATTCCACTTGTTTTTATACTCCTGGATTTTAGGAGGCCCCTGGATGACCAGCATGTGGCTAAAGTTAGAGAAGGAGTTACTTGTGTAAGAGAGCCCCACACATCTCTGAGCGGACACCGTACAGCCCATGAGATATTGGGTGTAGTACCATCCTCTCTTCCCTAGGATATTAAGAACAATATCACAGGAGGGGTGTACAGCCACAGCCCCTGCGTCACTGGGAGCAATAGCATCTTCTCCCCCTCTCAATATAAGGAACAATATCCCAGGGTGGGTGTACATCCCCTGTGATATTGGGTGTAACGTCATCGTCTCCCAATGCGGATATTAAGCATAGTGTCACAGGGGGGTGTATACCTTCTTCGCTATCGGGAATAATATCCTCTCCCCTCAGGACTGTATGCAAAATATCGAAGGGGTTTTACAACTCTTGCGATATGGGCAGTAATATCATCCTCTCCCCACCTAGATGTTAGGAACTCGATCACAGGCGGCCGTACATTTCTTGCGATATTGGGAGTCATATCCTCTCCCATCATGGATATTAAGAACAATATTACAATGGAGGTGTACCACCCACTGCCATATTGAGAGTAATATGCTCTCCCCTTCGGGATATTAGGAACAATATCGCAGGAGGTGTGTACAACCCCTGCGATATTGGGAGTAATATCATCCTCTCCCCCTGAATATAAGAAACAATATCACAGGAGGATGTACACCCCCTGTGATATTGGGAGTCATATCATTTTCTCTCCCTCTGGATATTTGGAACAATATCACAGTGGGTGTGTACACCCTCTGCGATTTTGCCACTAGTATCATCGTCTCCCTCCCAGGATATAGGGAACCATATCACAAGGAGGTGTACACCCCCTGCGATACTGGGAGTGATATCGTCCTCTCCCTCCCTGGATATTAGGAACAATATCACTAGGGAGTGTACACCTCCTGCAATATGGAGACTAATATCATCCTCTCGCCCCCTGGATATTAGGAACCATATCATAGGGGTGGTGTACACCCCCTGTAAAATCAGAAGAAATATCATCCTCTCCACCTTTGGATGTTAGGGACAATATCACGGGGGAGGTCTACGCCCCCTTCGATATTGGGAGTTGTATCATCCTCTCCCACCCAGGATATAAGGAACAAGACGACCGAAGGGATGTACACCCACTGCCATAGTTTCAATAATGTCATCCTCTACCCCCTGGCTGTTAGGAATAACATCATAGTGGGGTGTACACTTTCTTCGATATTGGGAGTGATATCATCCTCTCCCCGCTGGATATCAGGAACAAGTCTATTAATTATTAATATTAATAAATATAAGAAAAATTAAGAGTAATCATCGACATTAATAATCACAATAAAGATAGTAAAATAGTTAAAAATATTAACGATTAGCATTAATAATCAGTAGTAATATCACTACTAATAAAATAATGATATCAGCAATTGTTACTTAAATCAATATTAAGTGATGCTGGTAATAAAATAACAATATTAGCAATTATTTTAAGCATGCATAATCATATATTTAAAATAATTATCCATAACAGTATCCTATTAATAGTATCATTGATAATTGTTAATATCGATCATGGATGTTTAATAATTAATCATATTACTCCTAATACCGCAGGGGGTGTACACCTACCTGTGATGTTGTTCTTAATATCCAGGGACAGAGAGCATGGGATGTTGTTCCTAATTATCAAGGAGGGGAGAGTGTAATATTACTCCCAATATGACAGGGTGTGTACATCCCCCCCAAGGCACTGTTCTTGCCATTCAAAACAAGAGAGGATGACATGACTCCAGATATCGAAGAAAGTGCAAACCCACGTGTGATATTCTTTCTAATATCCAGAAAGGAAGAAGAGGATAGTAATCCTCATATGGCAGGAGGGGTACACTCACTCTGATATTTTTCCAAATATGCCGGGGGAAAAGAGAATAATTGCATTCCCAATACCGCACCAAGGGTTGTACACCCCGTGTGAGATGGTCCTTCATAATGTTTCAAGGCGGGAGGGATGATATTATGACATATATGGCAGAAAGTGTACACTCCCCAGGGATATTGTTCCCATGATCCTGGAGGGAAGGGGATATTACTTTAAATATTACAGAAGGTGTACATGCCCCCAGTGATATTGTTTCTAATTTCCACGTGGGAGAGGAAGATATGACACCCAATAATGCAGGGAGTACAAACAGTCCTGGGATATTCTTCTTAACATTCAGGGAGGAAGAGGATATTACTCCCAATACAGACGGGTGTACACCCTCTGACGGTGTACACACTGAGGGTATACACCCATCTGTGAAAGAGTTCATAATTTCCAGAGAGGGAGATGATATTACTCACAATATCATACACAGGCTGTGAGTCCACCATGGCCCCTAATAGCCAGCGGGAGGAGAAGGGGTGGCTATTAGTCCCCACCTTGTGGGGGTGCCTCACCCCCCTGCGAGGTGACTCCTAATAGCCAGAGGGGGAGAGGGGGTGGCGATTAGTCCCCACCTCGCGAGGGGTGCCTCACCGCCCTGCGATGTGGCTCTTAATATTCGGGGGGGAGAGGGGGTGGCTATTAGTCCTCACATCGTGGGGGAGGTCCTAAAATAAAATATATGTTAACTATTTAAAGGTGTGAATTTTATTACATATAGAAAAATGTGCGTTTAGCGTACAAATGTGTGCATTTATGTCAAATACATGAAAACACATAATCCAGGTGTTTCGGTTCATACCACTGTAGAGACTTTTCGGTTTCTTTTCATACAACTGCCCAACTGGGGCCCAGAGCCAACACCCACCAGCTGTGTCACTGCGTCTGTTGTTTTACTGTCACACACCGGCCCTACCCCACAAAAAAAAAAAAAAAAAAAAAAAAGCCATGGCACTTAATAAAAAATTAATTTTACAACATTATTAGAGATGACTTGTAGTCCTCTTTGAAGAGACTGCAGCATGTGAAGGATTTCAAATACAACTGTGTTCTGGGTCTCCTGATCTAAGGACCTGTCCGCACTGGTGGCTTTAGCAGTGCTTCATGCAAACTTCCAGAAGGCATGTGTGTCATGTCTAAGAGCAAACTAGAGTTCACGCCTCAGCACTGTGTGCCTCTTCTTTCTTCCGTCCCACGGGCACCGTCTTCTCCCAGGGAGCTGGTGCTGTGCTCTGAGGCTCTGTCCCACCAGTCCCTGCCAAGTCCCTGGGGCCACTGTGGAGAACCAGCCTCCGTCTGTCAAAGTGTGTTGTGCAGAAAACAACTCATCCAAATCTGTTTAAAAACCACACATTTGCGACGCCTATAGGCCTCAGAAGGTGGAGGCAGACAGGTAAAGGCAGCTGCCATGGGGGCTGAAGTTCAAGCCGGTCTGTCCGGCGACTGATGGGCACTGTCTGCAGTGAGCCACTGCACATTTAGCGAGGCTGCCTGGCCCCTCACCTCTGCCAAGCCTCCACCCGTCGAGTCTGGCCTGGATTCTCACACGCCTGCACAGCCTTCATCTGGTTCATAACTCAGCTCACAAAGGGCCCCATACAAAGGCCCCCGTACCGCGGCAAGGACGGCGGTGGTCACACCTGTGGTCATTTATCCTCTCTGCATCTAGCTCCTCTTCCTGAGGCAACAGCACCTCTGAAGTCACAGCCTGGCCTCCCAACTCTTCCCCATCCCGGGCTTCTTGGCATGTTGCTCTGCTGCACACACCTCAGCAAATACTGCTGATTAGCCAGAATCACCCAGAAATCTCTTAACCTCGATTCTGACTGCTTTTATAATTTGTAATATTTGTACTTCTGGTGTGATTTGAGGAACAACAAATTTTAAAATTAGAGAAGATGTGGTTTTTATTCTCTCCTTTCTACTTGCAACCTTGAAAATTCAAGTAGCAGCAAGGTTTGTTGAGAGTAACTTCCACCAAATAGAACCTATTACAAAGGTACTACAGAGTGTCAAATAACCACATAGATGTAAAATAGACATGCAGACACAGATATAAAATCCAATGGTTAAACCAAACTGAGAAATGCTTGCCAGTTTGATAGGACTTCTGAAACTTGACAAAAATGTTGGCTAAGGGATACAAGATGTTATGAGATGAGTGAGATGCTTGGCCTAGAACCACAGGCTCTCTCCTCTTTACAGCAGAAAATCCATAAGGAAGTCAAATCTGAAAGAACCAGGTACCATTGAACGGCATCATCAGTCGTCCTTCCCATCCCTCGGCCAGCTGAGGTGAGTGCAGACAGTCGTTCACCAACATCCATCATCCATCCTCCAGGCCATGGCTACACTTTACTCCCAGGCTCCCTGTCATTATGTAGATTAGGTAAATCCTAGCCACTCTCACCTTAAGCCTACCCCTGCCAGCGTGGCAATCACCCAGTCCCAACCACAGCAAGGACAGCCGTGTCCGTGGGAACACAGAGCAGCGGTCTGAAAGGAACCTGGATCTCTGAATACCTCATGGAGCAGTCACCAGCCTGGAACATCCTCCCTGACGGCTTTGCAAGACAGAAAAACTCCTTGGTTCCTCAAGCTACAATACTGCAGAGTCTCAGGTCACAGCATCCTTATCTACCCTCGTCAGGAACCGTTCATGCTCATCAAGACATGAGAACAAAACTGCAGTGGCACAGTCACACTCAACACAGACCACCTGCTGCTCACATTCATCGTATTAACACCAAAAAGCCACCGTGGTGGATATCCTGGATGTGGACACTTGGCGGCTTTTTGCTGGAGATGCGCTTTGTGCATTTATCGCACGACCATCTTGGCATCAGGAGCTGCAGCGCAGATGGCAGCTGTGCATGTCACAGGGAGTCTTATTCGCTGGAATCTCAGCCAGCTCCCAGCATCAGCTCCCACAGCGTCCTCTCCTCTGGGAGCACGTGCTTGGACGCCACAGTGTCCTGTGGATCCACAAAACCGCGCTGTCCTCCCTGGCCACTGTGCCTGTCCACTGTGCCTGTTGCGGCTCCGATAGTCCTCCGTGTCTACCTGTTGGGGCTCGGATAGGCCGCCTTGTCCGCCTGCGAGTCCCGTGCACTACAAGATTACGCCATTCCAAGGCTGCTCGATGAGGCTTCACACGGGGGCATTGTATTTCATTCACTGCTAGGTTCTACACTGACTCTTATGACTCCGGGGAAGGACTAAGACTTAAATAGAACAGCGGCTAGGTGATACAAACCGCCGCTGTAATCAGAACATACCAAGACCAGGCCACAGGAAGGAAGAAGCAGCCCTGGGCCGCAGCCTGTTACCAAGTCGCTGACATCTCTGTCCAACATGGATAAAAAGACCCTCTTTCCTCCGAAGTCTAAAGCAACATATCGGCCCATCTAACAGTAATTCTGTTGTACATTTAACTTCATCTTGCCCTTCTAAGTGACTGTTCACGGCCTTAACACCTGAACAAGAATTTCTCAGTTGCTGAACCACTGTTCGTTATTCAGCAGATAAAATGGCAGCAGATTGCACCCCAGGAAGAAACACACCCAGTCACGGGCACAGAACGGGACATCAGCACAAACCGTTTCCCAGAAAAAAACGCATCTCTGCTTTGGGACATACCATCCCCGGTCTCCATGAGCTCGGCGTTGCAGTACTTGGGCGCTGTCCGGGACCCCGTGGAACCCTGTGGTCGCTCCATCTGTATGGAGTGCTCTGAGGTGTACGTGGTTACGTCAGGAGGTGCAGAATGATTATCTGTAAAGAAGCATATCATGAGTGTTTCTGGTGGTTGTGGCGTTTGCTCTGCAGGTTGAGCAAGCCATAGCTCAGGAAGAGACGGGAGCGCAGACGCTCACCCTGGGGGTGCCGTGAGAAGCCAAAGCTGATCTCAGCCACGTCTGCCACAAACATCTGGCACAAAGGGGGACCCCAGCATAACTCATGTTGCCGAAAATGGAGTAGAGTTCGGTGAAACCTCAATTTCCTAACAGGAGCCACGTCAGCGGCATTTTAACTAGAATAACGTTAGACCGGCAATGGCAGGGCGCCAGGAAGCGTGTGTGTGTTCATGGAAGGGTCCCGTTTCCTGTCGGCCACCGTCCACACAGCCCAGGGCTTTACTCGCGCTTTGGAGCCCAGGGCCTGGAAATGGAAACCCAGCTCTGAAAACTTCTGGGGATTTGGGGATGTCCCTAAAGCTCTCCGTGCCTCAGTTTCTTCATCAAATGGGAACAGTAATGGCTATGACCATGTAGGATCGGGGCGGGGGGGTTGGCCAGTGTGACTATGTTGTGCCTGGACTCCTTAGAACACTCACGCACACATGATCACAGATGCTAAGTTCTCATTCACAGGCTTCTGATTATCTCAGAAGGTCAAATGCACATCTGACTTTTTACTTCTCTTCTTTTGCCACACAAAATATTTCTGCTCTTCAAGTTTCATTATTTTGTCACAGCTTTTCCAAAAAACTCCCAAACTTATAGAAAATTTCCAGATAGTCTAGGAGGATTATCTTTGTGCCCAATTAGAAATTACCGGAACGCGATCACCCGAGAGTTACATTTGGGTCACACTGAGCCCTGACGTACATGAGTTAGGAGCCCCTCATAGTTTGGATAAATTAATTCTTTGTACTAAAACTTCCTCCAGTATTGAAAGGGTAAACCCACAAAGGGAGGCCCAAGTGCAGTGATCCATTTATTCAAAAATATGTGTTTTCCTTGGTAAGATTCTGTGCATTTTCTTAAAATTGAATAAAATCCGAGGATACAAATGCTTCCACCAAGTGGCAGAGGCGGTGTCTGGCCTCCCCGTTCACGTCTGGCAGAGCCTTGGCCACTATCCTGCAATCCAATATACACATGGAATTTTATTATGGAAAAATACGTAGCAGTCACACATTTCTGTTCAATGTTTAGCCTGCTGTGATTTCAGGTAGGGTTATTAATTCACATAAACGAGTGTACATGTTCCTGAAACTGTGTCAAACTGAAGTTTAACACTGCTTTGCATTTGAGTACTACTTTGCAAACTTTTAAAGAGTATTTCTGTTTTCTCCTTTATACTCACAACAGTTGAGAGAGAAAAATTATTGTTTTCAATTTTTTTTCCCTCACTCAAGCCTAAAGCAGGAGAAGGGACTTCAAGATCCCAGCAGCAGTTATTGGGAAAAGTGAGACAGACCCAGCTCTCCTGACAGCAAACTCCTGTTCCAGACAGAAAACAGTTGACGCTTTCAGTGTCAGTGAGCACCGAAGGGGCTGGGACCCAAGTCAATCCCAAACACCTCTGGGTGTGAAGGAGTCAGTGATCTAGAAGTGAACATTCTGGGGTTCTGGGGTGTCTGTCGGCTATCTGATCACACATGACGTCCACCTGCTTCCCACTGAGGGTTTTGCAGAGATCAGGCTTTCCTGTGGTAGCTGGTGCCGGGAGGGTCTGAGCCTGCGGCTCGTGCTCCGTTATCGGCGACGTGGTACACAGTCATCTCCGGTTACTGCTTTAATAGAGACACACACCAAAACCTATTCAACCCAAGTCCCATACTTGATGGAAAACATTTTCTCCTGAACCATTCAAAGGCAGAGCGACGCGAGGCTCATCGTGCCTCCCCCACGTGTCGACTCTAGCTCTAGTAATTCTCACTTCACTCCTTTTCCACGGCATCTTCAAACGTTGTAGGGCAGTGATCCTAACTTTGCTCTTTTTCTAATACAGAGGATCTCCCTTGTCATAGAACCTACACAAAACAGGGCGCCACGCCCAAGAAATCTGAACACCTGTGGCAGACAGCAGCGTAAAGCGGCCGTGCTTAAAGCCCTCGTTTCCTTAAATGACTCCCGTGGTCAGGAGGAGCACACTTTAAAACCCTGTCCTGTTGACTGGGACTGTTAAGGTTTCACGCAGGAGCATAAGTGAGAAGAAAAGATAGAAGCGGATATGGCTGCAGGATTCCCCAGGAACACGAAAGGACTTATAAACAGAAGGCCCCTGGAATTCGGATATGGCTGCGGGATTCCCCAGTAACAAGGCCCCTGGAATTCCAGCTGTGGGAGGAACCTGGGCATGAGAAAAGCAGTACAGCAGCTTCCAGAAACAATCCAACCAAAGCACCCCAGGGGCCAGAGGGGCTCTGCGCTCTTTCCACTAAGGGATTCCACAGCCAAGATACAAACAGAGGAAAACGTGCACACACAAAGGGGTTTAGACAACAGGCACAGAAAGACACTGTGAAGCGTGCTCACCCATGGGGGTCTGGGCCATGACATCCGCTAGCCTGTGGGCAGTTCTGCTGCCCCCGCTCTGCGTGGAGGACGAGGAGGTGGTGGACGTGGTGGAGCCGTGGATGGCCTGACTGATCCAGTGCTCCACTTTGATGCTGCCCTGGCTGGAGGTCGGGGCGCCCTGGGAGTCCACCTGCACTGAGCCTTCATCTTCTGAGCCATAAGAGGTATCTGTGTAAGAAGAAAGGCAATTTGCTATATGTTGCAGCAAAAACAGGCACTACAATCTCAGTCCCTCCAACACAGATTTACTTCACGCAAGTCTGAACAGTTGTTTAATGACTTTTTGCCGTAGACACTCTTGAGAATTTACACCACTTTTCAGATAATGAACCATTTATTTTAGCATAATGAATTTTGCTTCCAAAGCACCTTATACAAACATGCTATAAGATGTTTGATACTGTCATCTCAAAGATGCACTGACACATTTCCTCTACACAGCAGTTTGGGAAGAAACCAAGTGTTTTCTTGTGTCAGAAAGTGAGAGGGCAAGGGGAGGCGGAGGGCCTGTGCAGCTCTCAGGAGTCTCAGTGTGACTATGTTTAGCCCCGGTTAGTCCTGAGATGCTCTTCTGGGCTCTGATTTATTTCTACGTTGGTGTGTGTGTTAGATACCCTTGCAGGTGATTTTTGCATCTGTGTGTTAGTTACCCATAGAGCTGATTTATTTCTACATCGGTGTGTTAGATACCCATGCAGGTGATTTCTGCGTCTGTGTGTTAGTTACCCATACAACTGATTTCTTTCTATGTCAGTGTGTTAGATACCCATGCAGCTGATTTATTTCTACATCGGTGTGTTCGATACCCATGCAGCTCTCTAAGGATCAAGACGCTGATGATGGTAACAGGAGGGAAAGCAGAATGTGCCTCACATAGAGCGGCCCCTCCACCTCCCCGTTTTCCTCTGGGGCACACAACAAACCCTCATGTTACATTTTGCACTCAAATCTATTCACCTTTACACTATTCGTTTCTTATACATTGTCATTATTGATTTTTCTATCTGTACAAATTGGATATCTTGGATTATGAGAAAATACATCCCTTTTTTCACTATAATTCGCGAGAACATTTTTCATTTAATAACTTTTCATGCAGCACCAAGGTTTTTGGGAATAAATTGCTGCTGTATTTGTTAAACTTCAACGTAAGAATGACACTCAGAATCCTACCTACAAGTGAGTGATGGGAGGCGCTGGCTCAGGTGAGCAGCTCCAGATCATTGGGTGAGAGAAGGAGTCACAGCAAATAATCTTAAGACACTGGTTTGCTTCTTAAAAGACAGTAAGGGCAAAC
The DNA here is from genome assembly GCF_043159975.1 of Macaca nemestrina. Classification (NCBI taxonomy): domain Eukaryota; kingdom Metazoa; phylum Chordata; class Mammalia; order Primates; family Cercopithecidae; genus Macaca; species Macaca nemestrina. The sequence goes on from NW_027257576.1 coordinate 302,316, forward strand.
AATATTCACACTTATTACCACTGTCACATGACTTACGCTGTTTGGGAATTTTTTAAAAAGTTTACTTGTTAGACAAGCAATAATATTAGGAGCCTGAAAATTCTCTATCATCTTGCTTTTTTTTCTTTTGAGACAGAGTCTTGCTCTGTTGCCCAGGGTGGGGTGCAGTGGTGTGATCTCTGCTCACAGTAACCTGTCACTCCCCGGCTCAAGTGATTCTCTTGCCTCAGCCTCCCAAGTAGCTGAGATTATAGGCAAGTGCCACCATGCCTGGCTCATTCTTGTATTTTTAGCAGAAACGGGGTTTCACCATATTGGCCAGGCTGGTCTCGATCTCCTGACCTCGTGACCTCATGATCTGCCTGCCTTGGCCTCCCAAAGTGCTGGGATTACAGGCATGAGCCACTGCGCCTGGCCGACCCTGCCTTTTAAGAAAACTTACACAATTTATATAAAAGTAAAAGTAAAACTGACACAGCCTTGAGACTTTTGAGAAAGGTACACAACCAGGTGTCCATTTGGAGCACAACCATCTCCCCAGAACGTCTTCTCAAAACCCTTTCCAATCTTTCATTCCTCACTCCCACCTACCTTTTCCAAGAAACCTGCAGAATAATGTGATATAGACACTCGACAGAATAGCAGCAAACCAAGCAAGCAGCATATGAAATGGATGATACAGCATGACCAGTGGTGACTAGAATTACACACCATGGGGACAGGAAGTCAGGTTGATTTAACATTCAAAACTGAATTAATGTCATACGCGGTAAAGAATTACGGAGTAGAACCGCGTGTTAACCTTAGGAGACATAGAAAAGTACTGACAAATTCAAGAGAACGAAACTCAACAAACCATGAATAGAAGGCAATTTCCTCAACCTGTTAAAGTACATTCATGAAAAGCCACAGCTAACATTGTATTTAATGGTAAACAATAGAATGCGTTTTCCCTAAGATGGAGAACAAGACAAAGATGTCCCCTCTTGCCACTTTTATTCAACATTATCTGGCAGGTTCTAGCTGGTGAAATAAATTAACAAGTTTAGTAATAAAGACATCCAGATTAGAAACGAATAAAAGTGTCTTTATTCATAGATGACCTGACTTTGGCATGTAGAAAATGGCAAGAAGTACACCAAAAATTACTAAAACAAAGTTTGATGGGATCATAGGACACAAGATAAAGATATACATATACTAGCGATAAAAAACCTGAAAATAAAATTAAGAAAATCGTTCCATTCACAATAGCATCAAAAGCAGAAGACATTCAGCTGAACTTCTAACAAAAAGGTGCAAAATGTGTACAATGACAACTATAAAACATTACGGAGAGACATTAAAGATCCAAATAAATGGAAACTAAATAAATGGAGGCAGATTCATGATCGTGAATTCGAAAACGCAGCATTATCAAGACAATTCTTCCAAAACTGTTCCATTAATTCAAGGCACTGCCTAATAAAATCCCAGAAGGCTGTGTGTGAAATGGAAAGCTTATTCTCAATTTTATCTGGAAATACAAAGGACCTACAATAGCCAAAATAAATTTGAAAAAGGGAAACAATGTTGGAAGACTTCACTATCTGATTTCAAAACTTTACATAAAGTCATAGTTATTAAGGCAGTGGTATTAGCACAAAAATAGATGTATACATCAAAGGAACAGAATTAAACTCAGAAATAAAGCCTTATATTTATGATTAATTTATTTTTGACAAAGGTCTCAAGACAATTCAGTAAAAGAAAGGTAGTTTGTTTTTTCAACAAATGTTGCAGTGGCAACTGGGTACCCACACACCAAAAAGAAAAACCGTGGGGGAAAGAATCCCCCAAACCAAATGAAAACAAAAATCCGACTTAGATCTTTACTGCACACACAAAAATTAACTCCAAATGGATCACAGACCTAAATGAAAGAACAGTAAGACCATGACACTTCTAAAACTCCCAAAGACACAACCCATGAAAATTAGTGAAATGGACTTCATTAAAATAGAAAACTAGTAAGTTTTAAAAGATGATTATCTCCCTATAACTAATGTAACAAATTACCTTGATCTTAGTGGCTTATAACAAGACAAATCTATTATCCTATTGATGAAGAAGTCAGAAGTGTAAAATCTAAGTGTCAGCAGAACTACGTTCCTTCTGGAGGCTTCAAAGGAGAATCCATTTCTTTACCTTTCCCAACTTTTAGAGGCCACCTGTGTCCCTGACTCATGGCCCCTCTTCATCTTTAAAGTGCATCAATCCAGTCTCCAGTTCTTTTCTCTTTTAAGGACCTTCTTGATTACAGTGGGTCTACCTACTTAAACCAGGATAATGGTCCCATCTCAAGATCTTAAATTAATCAGCTGCAAAATGCCTTTTAACCACTTCAGACAACAGGTTCATAAGTTCTGGGGAATAGGACCTGGGTATCTTGGGGGAAAGGCTTTGTTCCGTCTGCTACATAGTAGTTTGTTCTTTCACTGAGAAACGTTACATCTGTAAAACTCTTATATTCAGATTGCATAAGGCACCTGTAACCCATAAGATGACAACCAACCCATTTACAACATGAGCAAAAAATCTGAACATTTTACCAATATATACAAATGGCTATGAATAGGAATTAGCACATTAAAAGCTAATAAGCACATTAAAAATGCTTAGCATCATTCATTGTTGCAAAGTAAATACACAATGATATACCATTCCACATCAATTAGAATGACAAAAATAAAAATAACAGTAACTATTGGTGGTGATGATGTGGAGAAACTGGGATGAGCATATGCTGCTGGTGGAAATGTGAAATGGTGCAGTTATTTTGTAAATAATTTGGCAGTTTTTAAAAAGCTAAACCTAAACTTACAATAAGACTCAATCATGCTACTTGGCATCCACTTAAGATAAAAGAAATTATATGCATACACAAAGATATGTACATTAATGTCAATGGCAGCTGAATATGGAAACAATGAATAACCAACTGGTAAATGAATAAACAGAATGTGTCATATCTATCAAATAGAATATAAATAAATAATAAGAAATAAACTACTGGTGCATGGTACAGCAAGGACTTCAAAACAGGTAAAGGAGGCATAGAGAAGTGTGTACATTGTATGATTTTATATCATAAAATTATAAGATCATAAAAAAACCAAAAACCATAAAATCAGAGTAAAATATTCTATGATTTTATATTCTAGAAAATTTAGAGTGCACTGTTATGATTTCTAGGGTTCTTTTCCGTAGAGCTAACCTTTCATCTGATATCCTTTGCAATCAGCCAGGTACATTCTTTAGCACGTTTATAGTGTAGTTCTGCTGATAACACATTCTCTCAGCTTTCATATTTGGGAATGTGTTGTTTCACCCCTGTTTATAAAGGAGATTTTCCCTGGATATGAGTTGACAGGCCTTTCTCCTGCTTTTAGTGCTTTAAAAAAATGTCTTTCCATGGTCTTCTGGTCTCCACTGTATCTTCACAGAAGTCACGCGTTTTTGAAATGCTTCTCTGGTATGTAACGTGTCTTTTCCTTCTGAGTCCTTTCAGGATCTCCTCTTAATCTTGGGATTTCAGTACTTTGGCTATCATGAACTCGGATGTGCTTCTTGTTATACTTGTTCTGCTTGGAGTTCACTGAACTTCTCGGGGCCGGACACAGGTGTTTGACATCAATCTGAGAAAATTTTGACTCCTTTTTTCAAAGGTTCTTGCTCTTCTCTCTCTTTTCCTTCTTGTATTACAAGTATATTGACGTATCACAGGAGCTTGAGGTTCTGTTGGCTTTTCTTTCCATTTTGTTTCTCTGGGCTTCACTTTGGTTAATTCCTTTTCATCTCCCTTCGAGCCCACAGACTTCATCTTCCTTCTCCAACCTGTTAAGCCCATCAGCGCCATTTCATCTCAGTGTCATATTTTCCAGCTTCATAGTGATGTCTCATGTATACCCTATATATGCACAGCGTCTCCTATCATGGACATTGCCTACCAGACTGGTACATTTGTCACAACTGATACTTCTACAGTGAAACATCATTACCACTCCAACTCCATCATTCACATCAGGGTTCATTCTTGGTGTTGTACAATATATGGCTCTGGACAAATGCATAACATGTATCCACTATTACAGTATCATACAGAGATCACGTGATACTAAAAACTCTCCTGCTCTGCCTATTCATCCCTGCCTCCCCCTGGCAACAACTGATCTTCTTACAGTCTCCATAGTCTTGCCTTTTCCAGGATGTTGTAAAGCTGGAATCATACAACAACCTTTTCAGATTGCTTCTTTCACTTAGCAATATGCCCTTTAAGTTTCCTCCGTGTCTTTTTATGGATAGCTCATTTATTTTCAGCCTCAAATAATATCCCATTGTCTGGATGTACCACAGCTCACTTATACATTCACCTACTGAGGGGCATTTTGGTTGCTTCCAAGTTTTGACAACTATGAATAAGGCTGCTCTAAATATCTACTTGCAGGCTTTTGTGTGTAGACATAAGTTTTCAACTGCTTTGAGCAAATGCCAAGGAGTGTAATTGCTTTATCATATGGTAAGAGTATAGTTAGTTTTGTAAGAAACCACCAATCTGTCTTCCTAAAGGCTGTTCTATTTTTATTAAGACCCGCCATGAATGAGAGAGAATTCCCACAGCTCCACATCTTCACAGGCTTTGGTGTTGATAGTGTTCTGGATTCTGGTGTAGTGATATCTTACTGTTGCTTTCATCTGCATTTCTCTATGACACGTGATGTGAAGCATCATCTCATACGTCGATTTGCCATCTCTATATCTTCTTAGATGAGGCATCTGTTAGTCTTTGACCCATTAATGTGATGAATTACGTTAATTGGCTTTTCAATGTTAAACCGGCTTTGGATACGTGAAATTCCATGTGGTTTTAGTGCACAATTTTTGCTAGATTTGCTAATATTTTATTGAAGATTACTGCATCTATGTTCATGAGAGATGTTCTGTAGTTTTCTTGTAATATTTTGTTATTAAAATGGTATTTGATATTAAAATGATGCTGGCTCTATAGAATGAGTTAAGAAGTATTCCTCAGCTTCTATGTTCTGAAAGAGATTGTAGATAATTGGTATAATTTCTTCTTAGATATTTGGTAGAATTCACCAGTGAACCCATCTGGGCCTGGCACTTCCTATTTTGAAAGCTTATTAACCACTGATTCAATTTAACAGATACAGGCCCATACAGATCGTTTCTTCCTGTTCAAATTTTGGCAAATTCTGTCTTTAAAGAAATTGGTTCATTTCATCCACGTTATCAAATTTGTGGCCATAGAGTTATTCATAATTTTTATTATCCTTTTAATGTCCATGGGATCTGTAGTTATGTCCCTTATTTCATTTCTGATATTGGTAATTTATCTGCTGTATTTCTTTTTCTTGTTAGAGGCTTACAGATTTTCTCTCAAAGAACCAGCTTTTGGTTTCATTGATTTTTCTCTACTGATATTCTGTTTTCAATGTATTGATTTCTGCTCTTTCATTATTTGTCTCCTGCTTAGAATTTAATTGGATGTTCTTTTTCTAGTTTTCGAAGGTGGAAGCTGATTGATTTTAGATCTTATTTTTAACGTATGCATTTAAATCTATAAATTTCCCTATAAACATTACTGTCACTGCAGCTCACAAATTTTAACAAGTTTTCATTTTCATTTACTTCAAAAATTCAAAGAAATCTTCAGGTTTCTTCCTTGAACAATGTATTATGTATAAGTGTACTGTTTAATATCCTAATATATTTTCCAGTCGTCCATTATTGATTTCTACTTTACTGTGGTTGAGAACATACTTGTTTGATTCCTATTCTTTTAAATGTGTTAAGCTGTGTTTAATGGAACACAACATGGTATGTCTTGGTGAATGTTGTGTATTCTGCTGCTGTTGGAGGAAATAGTCTATAAACTTCAGTTATATACAGTTGACTGAGGATGCCGATTTCAATTTTGTCCTTACTGCTTTTCTGGCTACTGAATTGGTCCATTTCTGATAAAGGGGTGTTAACGTCTCCAACTATAATAGTGGGTTAATTATTTCTCCTTGAAGTTTGTTTTTACTTTGGAATTCTGATACTTTGTTAGCAAAAGTACATTTAAGGATTGTTACATCTTCTTGGAGTATTGACCTCTTTATTACGTAATAGTCATCTCTGGTAACTTTCCTTGATGTAAAGTCGACTCTGTCTAAAATTAATATCACCACTTCCATTTTTCAAAATGAGTGTTGGCCGGGCACGGTGGCTCATGCCTGTAATCCCAGCACTTTAGAAGGGCAAGGCAGAATGATCACCTGAGGTCAGGAGTTCAAGACCAGCCTGGCCAACACGGTGAAATCCCATCTGTACAAAAATAGAAAAAATAAATAAATTACCCAGGCATGACGACAAATGCCTGTAATCCCAGCTACTCGGGAGGCTGAGGGAGAATCACTTGAACCTGGAAGGCAGAGGTTGCAGTGAGATATCGGGCCATTGCACACCAAAAAATTAGTGTTAACATTTATATCTTTTGCCATCCCTTTACTGTTGATCTATATGTATGTCTTTATATCTAAAGTGGATTTCTTATAGATAATATATAGTTCGGTGCATTTGGACTGACATTGAAAGTAATAATATACAGTTGAATTAACATCTACCATATTTGTTACTATTTTCTATTTGTTGCCCTTGTTCTTTGTTTTTGTCTTTCACTTTTTTTTCCTTGTGGTCTTTATTGAGCATATTCTATGATTTATTTTCTTTCCTTTCTTAGCATATCAGTTACTTTTTTTTTTTTTTTTTTAAGTGGCTGCCTTGGAATTTGCAATATAAATTTACAAGTAACCCAAGTCCACTTTCAAATGACACTACACTGGTTTCTTGATAATGCAAGCACACTATAATAACAAAATAACCCTAATTCCTAATTGCTCTCTCCCATCCCTTGGGTATCACTGCTCTCATTCATTTCACTTATATTTAAGTGTGTGTATATGACATATACATAAGCATATAATACAGTATATTTACTGTCGCTATTATGAATGAACTGTTAAGTTAGAACTGTTAAGAAAAATGAAAGATTTTCTTCTACCTTCACTATTTCTTCTTTAATGCTTTTTCTTTTTCTATTTATTTTTTTAAACAGACAAGGTCTTTCTCTGTTGCCCAGGCTGGAGCGGAGCAGCATCATTATAGCTCACCGCAGCCTTGAACGGGATCCTGGGCTCAAGAAGTGACCCGTCTCAGCCTCTCAAAGTAGCTGGCACTATAGGTGTTGGCCACCACGTTTGGCTTTTTTTTAATGAGACAGAGTCTCACAACGTTGCCCAGGCTGGTCTCAACTAAGCGGCCTCCAGCTCTACTCCCATCTTTGCCTCCCAGAGTGTTAGGATGACAGCTGTGAGCCCGGTAAACAGACTGTGCTCTTCCTTTCTTTGTGCACAGCTGAGTTACTGACCTCTACTATTTTCTCTAGAGAACTTTGAACATTTTTTGCAAGGCAGGTCTACCGGCAACAAATTTTTCAATTTTTGTCAGAGAAGGTCTTTTCTTTTTCTTCACTTTTGAAAGATAATTTCACAGAGTATAGACTTCTAGGTTAATGGAATTTTTTTCCTCTCAATAGTTTAAATACTTCACTCCACTTCTTGCTTTCATGGTTTTTGAGGGGAAGTTGAAAATAATTCTTATCTTTGATCCTCCATAGGGAAGGAGATTACTCTGGTTTCTTTGCTTTTTAATCTTTGATTCACCACAGTTTCAATATTTTATGCCCAAATAGAGTTTATTTTTGTTTTGTTTTGTTTTTGTCGTCATCGTTTTTACATTTATCCTTCTTGGTGTTTCTTGAGCTTCCTGGATCTATGGTTTGGTGTCTGGCATTAATCTGAGGAAATTCAGCTATTACTGTTACAAATATTTCTTCTGTTCCTCTTTCTTCCCCCTTGTATTACCGTTATGCATATTTTATGCCTCTGTGGAAGTCCCATAGTGCTTGGATACTCCGTTCTTTTCTGCTTTTCAGCTCTGGAGGTTGGAGTTGGGTATTTCCCTTTCTCCCAGGTCAGAAGGCTCTGATAAAATCCCACCAGGTTAGTCTCCACTTAACTAGCTTCTCAGGAAGGTGGACCTAGTGAAGAGTGCACTTGCATATTGAAAAATGATTCCTATTCTCTTTCCCCTGTAGTAAGTATGAGGGGATTTTTCTCTGATGTTTACTTCGAGAACCTGATTGAGCTTCTGATGATACAACTCACAAAAGCATGAGACCCATATGCACAGGCCTCCTGGAGGTTTTAACTCTCAGACGTGGCCACACCTCACCACAGCAATTTGTCAATTCCAGTTCAGGGTTTCCAATCCCAGCGTGGGTTCCTTGGAGCATTGTGCTCCAGTGTATGGTGATTCATCTGCTTTACCTGTCCAGCCAATCTGGGGACAGTGGCTTGCCGGTGACCTCACGTCTCTTGCAGGTTTAAGAAGAGCTGCTGATTTTTCAGTTTGCTCAGCTTTTTACCTGTGAGGAGGGAGTGACAATTCTCAAGATTATCGTGTACAGAACCTGAAATTCCCCAACTCCATTATAGTGAAAAGTGTCTTCCCTTCCTCTGGCTCAAGAATTAAAATATTTTCATTCTCTGACACGTTGTACTCTGATTCCCTAAATATTTATAATTGCAGATTTAAAAACTCAGTTTTCTGCTGTATCAGACATGTAGACTGGCACTTTCCAACAGAATTATGAGAGTCCTGTTATAGAACTTGAAACCTTCCTTGTAGCCTCATAACCTTCCTTGTAGCCTCATATAAATATATAAACAGGTATAATTAATTTTACTGGTATATTTTTAACTCAAAATGCTCATACTATACTTGCAATAAGAAATACAAATAGGCCGGATGCGGTGGCTCAAGTCTGTAATCCCAGCACTTTGGGAGGCCGAGGCGGGTGGATCACGAGATCGGGAGATCGAGACCATCCTGGCTAACACGGTGAAACCCCGTGCCTACTAAAAATACAAAAAATTAGCCAGGCGTGGCAGCGGGCAGCAACTTGGGAGGCTGAGGCAGGAGAATGGCATGAACCCGGGAGGCGGAGATTGCAGTGAGCCGAGATCACGCCACTGCACTCTAGCCTGGGCAACAGAGCTAGACTCCGTCTCAAATTAAAAAAAAAAACAAATACAATATTTTCTATTTTTTATATTAACTGGCATGTCTTTCACGCAGCAAATCCAGTTCAGACCAGGCACACGTCATGTGCTCAGCCGCCGCATGTGGTGAGTGACAGAGACCATCCTGCATGTGTGTGCACTTTTTACTGCCTTTTTCTTGACCACAGATTCTACCCCCCGTTTCTCTGTGTATGCGGTGATTATTTGCTGACTATTACACATTGTGGGTAACTTGTTGAGCACACTCAGGATCCCTAACCTCCCTCTGAAGCTTTCCAGCTCTTGTTTTAGCAGTTAGCACAGGCACGGCTGGGTCATCGTGACATGGGCAGGCTTGGTTGGATTCGCTGTTGGTGTGAATCTGTGGAGAGCTCCCATCCTGCACCCACTTGGGTCTCCCCCTCCTGGACGTGGTAAGATGGCCATGCTCCGCCCACACCTGAGCTCTCTCTGATCTCCCCCTCCCGGACATGGTAGGACGGCCATGCTCCGCCACACCTGAGCTCTCTCTGATCTCCCCCTCCCGGACATGGTAGGATGGCCATGCTCCGCCACACCTGAGCTCTCTCTGATCTCCCCCTCCTGGACGTGGTAGGGTGGCCATGCTCCGCCACACCTGAGCTCTCTCCGAGCTCCGCCTTCTGGATGTGGTAGGATGGCCATACTCCGCCCACACCTGAACTCTCGGCACCACGGTCTGCAGGTGTTCTCCAGAGGGCAAGTGTACTGTGGGTGCATCTCATTCATTCTCCTGCCCTCGCCCTCAGGTTCTGGCTGGTACAGCTGTGGTCACAGACTAAAAACAGCCACCTCATTCGTTTTGTGCAGTTTTACAGTTGTTTAGGGCAGATGGGTGATTTGGGTCCCTGTTCTCTCATCATGGCTAGAAGTAGTTTGGGCAAATTATTCTTTTATCTTTACATTCGGAAACTAAAGGAAAGTTTCACCCATAGAATACTAGCGTTGCGACAATCCTAATGAGAGTTTCTCCAGAAACTAGGATCCAGGTCAGCAGCCAGTCATTTCATAGAAGATAAACTTCAAGAACATTCTCTGAAGGGCAATGAAACTGAGTAAGATCTAACCACTGTTACCAACAACCAAGAAAAATAGGTAAGAAAATGCAGCTAAGATTTGGATCAAGTAAGTACGGTAATAAACATGCAAACTATCGCTAAGCACAAATAGGCTGGGAGTAAAAAATTTTTATGATATTGACATTTACGATTTTACAAAACTGCCCCATATGATATATCAAGAGGACTCCTGATGAAAATTTACAAGGGATGCTTTATGGCTGATATAAAACTGTTGGTCAAATCCAAATATTTCACAAAAATAACATTTCAAATAATATTCTTTTATATTTTGCAGACATCTGTACAAGGAGGTTATTCATCACACATGACCCAGTAACATTTGTCAGCGGTTGGATTCAATACGAGAAATAAGCAAATAACCGTAACCGCACTGTTTCTTCCATTTCAAAGTCTTTTCTCTTATACAAAGTGGTCAAGAAAAATGCCCGTTGCCTTACATACTGGTTAGTGCCAAAAATTTGGTTTAAAATATTTCAACCCTTGAAATATTTTACGTCCATGTTGTTAGTTACACAAAGAACACATACAAATACAATTATTTTGCCATAAGTTTTGGCAAATTATAACCATTAACTAAACAAACAGGAGTAAGCATGTTATTTTTGAGATAGGGTCTTGCTCTGTTGCCCAGGCTGGAGTGCAGTGGCACGATCATGGCTCACTGCACCCTGATCCTCCCACTCCAGCCTCCCGAGCAGCTGGGACCACAGGCACACACCACCATTCCTGGCTGATTTCTGTATGTTTTGCAGGGATGGGCTTTGGAATGTTGCCCAGGCTAGTCTCAAATGCTGGGAACTCAAGCAATCTGCCTGCCTTGGCTTCCCAAACTGCTGAGGTTAGAGGCATGAGCCACCATGCCTGGCCTAATCATTTTTAAAGAGTCTGCATTTATTATCGTTATTTTTTTCTAATTGAGATGGGGGTCTTGCTCTGTTGCCCCGGCTGGAGTGCAGTGGTGCCATCTCAGCTGACAGCAACCTCTGCCTCCCGGGCTCAAGTGATTCTCCCACCTCAGCCTCCCAAGTAGCTGGGACTACAGGTGCACACCACCAGGCTCAGCTAATTTTTTGTACTTTTGGTGAAGACAAGATGTACAAAAGGCATTTCTGTACATTTTGCCATGTTGTCCAGGCTGACCTTGAACCCTTGGGCTCAAGCCATACACCTGCCCTGGGTTCCCAAATTACTGGAGTTATAGGCATGAGCTATCGTGCCCAGTCCTTCATTATGTGCTGTGGCTTAATATTAAAATAAGGAAAGGGAGGAGCCCAAGGGAGCACGTTGGCAGAAAGGGCTCCCTTGTCAACAACTTGCTAGCATGGCATTCACTCCCTTGCCTGGCTGGCACTGCGTTCTTTAGATGAAGAACACGTTATGTGTCAATGAGAAACAGAAACAACATAGGAACACCCTGTCTCTACAAACACTTAAAAATTAGCTGGGTGTGGTGGCGAGCACCTGTGGTCCCAGCTGCTTGAGGTTGAAGTGGGAGGACCGCGTGAGCCCAGGTGGTCACAGCTGCAGTGAGCCAAGAGCTGCCATCATGATGCTGAATTCCAACCTTGGTGACAGAGCAAGACCTTGTCTCAAAACAAAAAGCAACGAAAACCCAAAATGATGCACTCTAAGTTCTGTCCTTTAAATTCCAGTACCTTCATTTGTAAAGGTATGTAAAGGTGAAACTCAGGAGCTGCCTGTAGTAATGTGGACGTACGCTTGACCTCAGCTCTGATCTGAAGCACGTCCTTCTGTCTCACTGCTTGCCAAGACTAAGCTAAATTTCAGAAGTAAAAATACTCCCGAAAATGTTGTACATTTTCAACTATTCGTATTGTACCTTAAGTTTCTTTGGTATTGGAGCAAAAATACTGGGTCATTTAAAGTGATATGTAGCTTCAACGTGGGATGTAAGGTGATTCAGGTCCTTTGAGAAGACAAGCTTGCAACAACGGCATGAATAATGTTGGAATCAAAATCACAGAAACTAAACACCAAATAGCATAGGTTCAATCCGTGTCTCTAACAAGTATCTGGATAACTAAACTTTCTGCTTTACTTGGGTGTGAAGATCATGAGATCTAGTTTATAATTATTTGGGCAGAGAAAATAGAGAATTGGGGTAGTTACGTAAAATTCAAGATTAAAGAAAAGCAGTATTATATAGCAGAAATATAAATTGGCTATTACCTTCAGTAATTTAGATCAGGGGTTGGCAGGTCCCTGCACCAAATCTGGTCCGTTGTTCTTGTAAATAAAGTTTTCTGGGTACACAGTCATACGCACACTTGCTGTCACCCATGGCTGAGGGCAGAGTTGAGTGGTTGTGAGAGACCTTATGGCCTGCAGGAACTAAAATACTAGCTGGCACCTTGCAGGCAAAGTTTATGACCTGATTCGGGTAGCTGCCTAAACTGTCCAATTCGCTTGTTCTAAAACAATCCAACAATGTAGCACACTTATCTGAAGATTTGAGAATATGCATGCAACAGCCTAATCAGAAGAAAAGTCCAATTCCACCCATAGGGTTACAAACTCTTCCCTTTTCCCTACAAGGAATTAAGTGAATAAAACTGTGTGAGATTTTACTGGTATGTATCATATGTATCAATCTTGATGAAAAGTTAAAAATGTGTATTTATACAGATACATAGTGTTACTTTTCATGCACTGTTTTCGGACTTCTGGTTCACAAAATCTGCATTTCTGCACCATGATTTTGAAGGCAAAAACCCAACTTCTGGGCTAGCGGTCAATTCTGAGGCGCCCAGCATGTTCAGGAGGCAGCGTCGGGGAGCGTGTCCCTTACCTGGAGGGGTGTAGGCGTCCATGGAGGTCTACACGACCAGGGACCTGCGTTTGGAAGGCATAGGCACCGCCATCTTCTGCTCTTTGTGTCTGGCCAGAGCCGCCTGGACAGCTTCCGTGTGGACGTCTGAAATGGAGAGAGCTCAGTCACTCAGTTCTCAGCTTAGGTCCCAGAGGCCAAGCTGCACCCTCCTCTCTGTCCCCGCAGCACGGTTCATCCACCTTCTGAAACTCACCAACAGATGGGTGGGTGAGGAAAGAAAATCAGTGTTTACAGTTCCATAAAGACATTAAAATTTATTCACAGACTTTTAATTATTCATTTTATTACTGTAGAATCCATATCCGCAAGCAAACACTGGGTGTAAACTGCACTGAGATTTTTCTTTTTAGGGTGAATGCACCTTGATCTTTGGAGATTCTTTGTAGGTCACACGTTTGAGCCTCCAAATCCTTTCACTGTACCGTTGAGAGGCGTGTGCACGCCTCGCACCCCAACTCACACAGCCCCGGTCGCAGCTCAGCTCAACACCGGCCATGGGCCAGGACTGTGTTGGCTATGGATATGGTTTGGCTGTGTCCCCACCCAAATCTCAACTTGAATTCTACATCCCAGAATCCCCATGTGTCGTGGGAGGGACTTAGGGAGAGGTAACTGAATCACTGGGTCCCGTCTTTCCTGTGCTATTCTCGTGATAGTGAATAAGTCTCATGAGATCTGATGGCTTATCGGGGTTTCCGCTTTTGCTTCTACCTCGTTTTCTCTTGCTGCTGACATGTAAGAAGTGCCTTTCGCCTCCCACCATGATTCTCAGGCCTCCCCAGCCATGCGGAACCGCAACGCCAACTAAATCTTTTTCTTCCCAGTTTCGGGTATGTCTTTATCAGCAGCATGGAAATGGACTAAAACAACCATTAAGACATTTTGTGGCTAGTAACCCATTACATTAATTCCACACATTCACTGAATGCCTTCTCTGTAAGTCCCTACGGGTTGGGGTCGCAGTGGTGATAAGGCAGACAGTCTCATGGCATCTCACGCAGGCCACTTCTTAAGGGATGAGACAAGTGATAGATGGGCTAGAGAATTAAAGCAGAGACAGATGCAGCAGCAACTCCAAACTGTGAAGCCAGGGAAGAACCCTCTTAACACAGAATCAGAACAACAGGAATGAAACATACCGGCTGTCAAGACGAGAATCTTCGAGACACAGGCAAAAATCCGCTCAAAGGCCCTAAACTGTCAGTGAGAACGGTGTTAGCAGAATAAAACCACCACCACCAAAAATGGCCAGCGTGAGTGAAGACGAGTTGGGGCAGTTTTCTCTGAAGCTGCGAGAATGATCCCACTGAAAGAGAATCAGACGTGGCTTTCTGGCTTAAAACCCCCAAGCTGCCACCTGAGACAAGACCCAGACCCTCAGCATCACGCCCACAAGCAGCTCATCGCACTGCTTGGTCTTGTCAGCCTTTGTGCACACTTCTCTCCCTAACTAGATAAAGAGCCTGGTCATCTGGCCACTATTTCTAATTCCCAGGTCAAAAACCATTATGTGACTGACTTGGCTCATGGCCGAAAACTGAAGGGATCAATGAGGTGACAGTCCACTCACTTGCACAAATCGCTTTTTGTTTTGCATATTCTCCGTTTTAAACTTTTTGGATGTAATTTCAAAGACACAGAAAATCTGCAAGACCAGCGTAGTGAATTTCCACATAACTTACCAGGCTCAACTTAGGCCCAACTGCTCCTATCTTACATCACTGCTTTCCCCCCTCCCCCATGAATTTTCTAAGTCAAATGAAAATAAATATCAGATACTATATATCCTTCCATACCTAAATGTTTCAACGTATTTCCTAAACACAAGGATATGCTCTCACATTCACTTTCCTCAAGATCCGGAAATTTAACTGTCATATACAAAGTTCACTTTCAAATGCTGTCAACTGTCTCCATAATTTTCTTACTTTGTCTTCTTCTACGATCCAATCCAGGATGATGAATTGATTTGTCATGTGATTTTTACCCGTCCAGCATCCAAGTTTCTCAGGTTTTGTGTTTCCTGAAATTGGAAATGTTAAAGAATACAGGTCAGTTATTTCACAGCTTGTCCTTTATTTTGGTATCTTCCGGACTAGACTCAGGAGTATGCATTTTAGCAGGGACACCGCAGAAGTCTGTCTTACGTGACAATGTTAACATCGGCAACTCAGTGAAGGTGGTGCTTAAGTGCCTCCAAAGCAAAGATGCTACTTCTCGCGTTGAAATTAAGATTTGGGAGGAGACACCCTGACACTATGTGCATATTCTGTTTTCCATGAATTCTCCACTACTAGTTTTAGCATCCACTGATTTCCTGTCATTCCTTCTAAATCATTAGATCTTCCATATTCACTGAAAAATAATTTTATCTTTCAGCATTCATTTACATATGTTCATATATACTCACGGAGTCTGGCTTCGTGGGTTATGATTCATAGTTACAATGGTTTGTTCTGTTGCTCAACTGGTCCCAGATTTGACACCGGATTCCCCAGCCCTTAGACCAGGGCTCCTTCTAGTGAAGAACGGAGTTTGGAAGCTAAGAGTGGGCACCGGGTGCTGCTGGGCATTGCCGGCAAGTAGAACACACACACGCATGTACACGCATGTGCACCCACACCCATCCACAGGCACTTCTATCCCTGTCTACATCTGTCGGGAGCCACCAGCTGATACTTGTACCTCCTGCTGCAACCTAATCCCACGTGATCCATTCCAGGCTTTGGCCTTTTCTTATTTCTACCTCTTACCAAGAAAGAAACCTGGCACCTGCAGCACTCAATATATTCACTGATTTATTAAGCTTATTTGCTTAAGTCTGGAGATACAGAAATGCTTTCAGAATTGCTATCTAATACCACGGTGAAAAATCTATCGAGTTCAGTGCTCATTTGTAATTATTTTTTCATTGTTTTTTTGGAAGGTAGGGAGTACAAAGTATACACAGTGAAATGTTCAGATCTTGAGTACACTTGGCGCATTTCGATAAATGGAAATCTATTACCCTAATCAAATCTTTTGCATCAAAGTTCCCACAAGTCCCCTCCCAGTCAATCCCAGCCCTCAAGAGACAGCCACTGTTCATTCTCGAGGAGTGTTCTTGGCGCTCTTCCGTCACCCGAGACTCGCATAGATTCTCCATTGTCACATGGACTCCACGGCGTGGTGTTCACTCTCTGCTCAGTTCAAGGCTCCTGGAACTCATCCCCGTTGTCTGTTTTGGTTTCAGCATTTTGTACGTTTTTCCTGCTGGGAACTAGGACAATGTATGAATATATCAGAATTTGCTCATGTTTCTCCAGATGAGAGAGATTTATGTTGTTTCCAGTTCTTGGCTATGACAATTTACTCTGGAGATAATGTGCATTCTTTTACAAGGACACACATTTTCTGCTCTCCTTGGTGAACGTCTACAGCATACCTGCTGGGCCATATGGTAAGTGTACACATTTTTAAAGAAACTGCCACATTTGCTGAAGTGGCTGTGCCATTTTAAGTCTCCATCAGTCTGAGATCCAGTCTGTCATATCTTCACCAGCACCTGCTACTGTCCTCCCTTCTCCACTCTTGTGAAGGGGAACCTCGTGGGTTTAAGTTGTACTTACCCAATGACTCCCTGGTGAGCACCTCTCATGGGCCACTGGGCATCTGTATACATCTGTTGCGAAGAGTCCATCTTGCATGCTTGCAAAATTCACACCATTTCTGGTTGTTTGTACATTTCCTAAAATGTTCTAAATAAGGCCCTGTGTCTTCTGTACATCAAGCATCTCCCCCTGCTTCCAAGTCTTTATGCCTTTTAGTTCTCCTAACTAACTTCACGGACGAGGGCCCCAGTGTGCACCATGCGAACCTGAAGCACGGAGAATGGCCATGCTCCCGACACCCCTGACTGTGGGCAGAGCTCCCCGGCTGCCACCACCGAGGAGGGGGGTCAGCTCTTGTTTTTCAGGAGTGGCCTTTATCAAATGGAGAAAGTTCCCTTCTGTTCCTGATGTGATAGGAAATTCGTATAAGGACTATTAAATTTCAACAGATGTTTTCCAGTGTCTACCGGGAGGATAAAATGGGTTTTCTGCTTTATTTTTTGTTAATGTGGTGAATTACATTGATTTTTGAATGATGAGCCAAATGTGCAATGCAAAACTACAGATCATGAGAACAAACTCTAAGTGTTCATGGTATTCTTATCCCTTTTACATATTTCTGGGTTTGATTTAGTAAGAATTTGTTCAAAGCTTTGGCATCTGTATGTCAACAAGAGTGAAAGGCGTGAGATTTTGCCTCACATGCAAACTAACAAAGGGGGCCAGCACCACCCCAATGCACTGAAAGAGCCAGGACATTTCCAGGCCAGAAACAAAGGGCTTGTCACACACAGTGGGGCAGCAGGACCCACTCACCCCTGTCGATATTCAGGATCCCACAGTGGGGCAGCAGGACCCACTCGCCCCGGTCAATACTCAGCAACGTCCTGTATCCCTGTACAACGACAAGATGTTATTTAGGCAAAACAAAATTAACGATCATGTAAAGAACTGCTTACATTTTTCTCTTCTGAGAAAATTTGTTTTTAGCAACCATGGCTCTCAAGGCACTCACTTGCACATTATACATAATACTGCTTGTGGCCAAAGTCATGGTACCTTCCTATTCTTATTTACCAAGAGTTCTGAAAGGTGAGTATTTTAAAGAGAAAAGAGGTATGTGGCTTACCCCAGGCTAAGGAGTGAGTTAGCTGGACAATTCTTGTGAAATATGTGCTTTTTCTAATTAGAAAATCTGAGAACAAGGTATCAGTGTGAGTCTGTTATCTCCATGAAGGAGTGAAATGGATGCTGGGAAATTGAAGGAGCTTCAGAACGGGAATCTCACAACCTCAAATGGGGAGACCAGCAATTGGGAAAGCAGTCACTCTGATTCATGGAGTTTTCGGAGATTCACGTCCACTCCGTCCTGCATTTGAGCGACTTTTCTTCTTGTGATGTGGACCCGATAGAAGAGAGGTCCCACGTAGACATTCGGCATTTGTGAGGGTCTGGCACCGTGACTCACTTCTACAGATTTAACATGTTTGTGTATAAATTACAATGGCTCAACTCTATAAAAACTGATAGCAGTTATGGATCAATTCCCTCATTTCTCACTTGGGCCACACTTCCTGTTTCTGCAAGAACATATCGCTTGGCTAGAAGGCACGATGTTGACATTGAAAGGAAAAAGGACCTTGTATAAAAATGATGTAGAGAATTCTTCTCAAAGGCCACTGGGACACACACTGTGTTGGTGACCAGCTGTCTACCGGCGCGGCAGCGAGGGAGACAGAGCTGCACGCGTGAGCAGTCACGGCTCCCGTGACCCACACCAAGACCCCCAGGGTGATGAAAGGCCAACCAGCAGCCTTGGAACGTACACTTCCTTCCCAAAATAGCTTCCCGAGAAACAACAAACAGTGATAATTGCAGGCATTTCTATGACTGGGAAGCAAGAAACCCTCCCAGTCCTGTTCCTTCTACACCACATCCAGAACAGGCGTACACCCGGTGTAGAAAGCTCCCAAGGCCTGAACAGATCATTCGATTCTAATTCAGACTGACCTAATCTCTGCAGTGCAGTCCTACAAACAGACTTTCCAAAAGTTACCAAACCACTACCTCAAACATCATGCTTTCTCTGCTTCGAAAGAGGACATGCGGCTCGGTTTATACAGCCACCAGCACACACACAGGGTATTATCTTATTGCCCTTCAGTGCCAAGAAGAATCCTGTGGTCTCTCACAGTAAAAACAAAACCACAGCCACCACAACCCATTTTTCAAGTTGCAGGGAGTTTTACAGCCTCTTTCTATGTCGTCTTCCTTTTTGCCCCAAACTGGATATTCTTTTTACTTTCTCCTTATTTCCTGAATATAATTTGATCAATATAATCAAAGTGCTTGTGTTAGAAGCAACTTTACTTAAGAAGAATTGAAAGAACTACATCAAAATATTAAGAGTAGCCATTTCAGGATGACAAGAGAACAATATGTTGTTTTTGTTCATTCTTTTCAACATTTGCAAAGTTTTTTGCCTTGAGTGCAGTCACTTTTGCAATCAGAGGTTACAGTGCTTGATGGAATGAGGCCATGAAGCGCACACACCACCGAGTTTCTAACACAGAGCGATCTATGGGGAAGGATGGAGACACAAGAAAGGTTCATTTTAAAGCAATGCAGGTGTTTTTTCCATAAAGGCAAAAGACATTCTTAAAAGTGTTTGCACCATACACAAGTCTGCTAAATTTCATCAAAAAACAGAGAAAACAGTAACAGAAGAACACTTTAGCCCACAAGGAGACCAGCACACCCAGCTCGAGGCCACTCCAGATGAGGAGTGGAGAGTGGTTTCCTCACAGCTGACCCACAGGATCGGGTAACACAAGCAGAAGGGAAACATGGGGACCACAGAGACGTCAGACTGTGGACTGCACAGCAAGAGACAGCAACACAAACTAGCGGAGTAATTAAAAACTATGGTAAAAAGAGGTCCACATTCTATTTTAACCTGAAATCAGTGGCACGGGGACCACCACACCACCCTGCAGTTGCCTCCTCCCTCCCCCACACACAGCAGCCTCCTGGGACAACATCCTACTTCCAACTTGCAGTTACCTCCCGTCCCACCCCCCCACAGTGCCCCCCTACAACTTCATCCTACTTCCACCCTGCAGCTGCCTCCCATCCCCAACACACAGCAGCCTCCTGGGACAACCTCCTACTTGCCGGCCACAGCCTGGAGCCCCCAAAGCATGGAGGGGCTTAGCGAGCCACACAGCATTCCCCCTTCACACCTGGGAAGTCAGCCCCTCACTGAAGTGGGTCCTGCGCCCGCCAGCTGTGCATGATCAGAGGTGTGAGGTTATGGACCTGGTCACCCACTGTGCAGAGAGGCGTGAGGTCATGGACCTGGTCACCCATTGTGCACGATCAGAGGTGTGCAAGGTTCCAGACCTGGTCACCTGCTATGCACAATCAGAGGTGTGAGGCGATGGACCAGGTCACCCGCTGTGTACGAATAGAGGTGTGTGTGGTTAGTGACCTGGTCACCAGCTCTGCACAATCAGAGCCATGCGAGGTTACAGACCTAGTCACCAGCTGCATCCAATCAAAAGCTTTTGAGATTGGAGACCTGTTCACCTGCTGTGCACAGAAATGTGAGGTTATGGACCTGGTCACCCCGCTGTGCATGATCAGAGGTGTGCGAGGTTAGGGACCAGGTTACCTGCTGTTGTCCAATCAGAGCCAAGAAAGATTACAGACCTAGTCACCAGCTGCGCCTAATCAGAAGCTTTTGAGGTTACGGACCTGGTCACCCACTGTGTGGGATCAGAGGTGTGCCAGGTTAGGGACCAAGTGCGTGGTGATGGACTTGATCAGCAGCTAAGACACCTGACGTTTCCAGTGTCATCCCGGCTTCTTTCAAAACTGGAAAAGTCTTCAGCTATTTCCCAAAGGCTCGTCCATCTTTGAAAACGATATGCGTGTGCACAGGTGATACCGATGACTGAAGATTGAAGGTTAGAGCATTCCAGCCCCATGCCCATGTCCCATCCCAACTGCGAAAACTTGAGCACAAACATCTCCCTCTCTGAAGCTCCCTGAACCTGGTGGCGGGCCTGGGACTCAGGTCCAGTGTCCTGTCAGTTACACTGAACAAAATGTCATTCAACACTGGCCATGGGCCCTATGCTTTAAACGTCTAAAAACCACATAGAAACCTCCCAAAGAACTACAATCTATAAAAGCTTTCATGACTAGTATTTTAGGAAGACTGACCAATCTTGACCTAAATCAAAGCCGACACTGCCCAAATTAACTCTGACCCCAGCTTCGTGCAAAGGCAGCCATCGCCTGGCCGTCGGTGTGACCAACAGCCTGGGCACAGACAGGACCAGCGCCGGTCCATCCCTGCACCTTAAGCGGGCTTCTGAGCTGCTGTCCATGATCAGTGATGGTGACGCCCAGAGCAGCTTTCCAGGAAAGCAGTAAACCTTTCATGTCCTCACCTCACGAGGATGGCCATGTATAAATCAACTACCTTTGTTACTGCCCTGCCATTCCCAAAGAGGGGATGGGTTAAACTTCTTCCTCCTCCACATGCCCAACACAAGGCACAAGGAGACGGCAAGACCAGATTGGCTGGAGCTGGGAAGTTGTGCACTACAGATCAGTGCTGTGTGACCCAGGGAAGGCATCACTCGAAACACGTCCTGGAGGGCGACCAATCCGACCCGACCGTCCACCTCCAGGGTCAGCCAAGGGGCTCCTCTTGATGTGTCATCCTGATCACCCCTCACAGAGCAAATGAGCCTTTGACTTCAGCCTGTCCTAGGTACAACACCGACTCCCACCTCCCACGTCCTGAACCAGCCTGTTCCCGGGATTGCTGTGGAGGTAGAGGAGCAGGCCCAAGACATCTAGTGGCATTTCCTGGCAAGGACACTCACCATGCTCGACCATAAAACTCGGGTCAACTGGTTTTCGGAGGGACTGTAATTTACTTGTGGCACGCATGGATACTGATTGACCCAGGGAGGGGCATGGAGGAGGCTGAAGGAAAACCCATGGTGACTGCGCCAGGCATTCCCGCACACACCGACATCTTCAGACTAGGGCGGCGTCCTAGTCTTCAAACGGAAAGCCCAGAGAAACTAGGGAGCTTGTCCAAGACCAGCAAAAAGTATGTGGGCAGCGGGGATTCAACTAAGTCCTTCCCTGGATCCATCCGCGCTGCTCCCTGCCCCCACTCCCACCACCCCGCCATGGCCCCCGATAGACACAGCAGGTCTGAACATCAGGCACCCCGCACGCAGAGTACGGAGCAGAGCCGGCTTCCGCAGTGGGATCTCACACACATCCCACTCCCCTTCTTGCCGAATGCCTCGGGACTCTGTGCGGTCAAGTCTGCAGATGTGGCCTCACTCTGCGCTAGGAGATCTGGGTGGCCGGCAGCGTTTTGCAGAGTGCTCCTCCAGACGGGGCTCGTCGGCTGATCCATGAGACACAGGACACCTGAGAGAAGGGCCGACAAACCCCACAAAGTCGCTCCCAACCTGTAAAGGACAGGGCCAAGGCGGGGCTCCTGGCAGTCCACGCTTCGGACAGGTCTTGCTGCAAACTGTGGTGCTTGTCAGGTGCGAGGAAGTTTCCCAGGGCAGGAGCTCTCCTTGCACAGCAAAAGCGGCACAGGCAATGCAGCAGGGCGTACTTTAGCTCAGGGCTCAGGAACCACGGGGTGCAGCGCGGCCTGCAGCAAACCAGACACATCAGAAGCCAAGCTCCCACCTTTTACATTCAGTGACATTGAAGGGAGGGAGTTGTCTGTAGCAATGGTCCTCCTGGGGGACCCGTACAGCACGCATGACCGCCGACACTGACCACGAGTCCTTCCTAGGTCCTGGGGGCTACCCCACTTTACACGCACGGTTCCATGCACAAATCTATGCAGGGCAGTTGTTAGCCCCAGCTTAGAGATGAGGAAAACGCTGCTGGAAAAGCTAAGTGAGAAAATCAGACTTCAGCACACCTGCCATCTCCAAGACCACTATTACTCTATGTGCTAGGGTCTCAAGGGTTGGGTGTGTGGCATTTTAAGTGACTTATCATAGGTGGTTTTCTTCTCTCCACCTGTTTAGCCTGAACGTGCACGTACACGCTCTGCTGCAGGTGCACTGCCGTATGGGGACCAGCAACGCTCTTTCCTGCCTCGGGGTCTAGTCACTGCCTTCCGGAAAGCTCTCGCCTGCTTTACAGCCAAGCCAGGTAGGCCTGGTCAGCTGCACAGTGAAATTCCTGCAGTGTCAGAGCTAAGTGCCGGCTGAGACTTTAACAGCGAAGACAGCGGAGTAATGGGGATAAACTGAGCAAAACTGTATTGTAACGCAGATGAACGTCTAGAAGCAAAAGAAGCTGACACCCCTAAGAGAGCAGGCGATTGCCTCTCACTATGATGTTAATAGCAGCTTGCTGTTTCCAGTGCCTCCGTGTGCCAGGGTTTCCAGTCAGCGTTTGTGTTTAACTGCTCCTGGGCTACCTTATCAAACCTCTGCAGAGATCAGGGATATCTAAATTGACCCAGTATCTGCAGGCTGGCTGCTCAGAGGTCGTGGTGTGGAACGGCCAGGACATCGCTTAGTCATACAGGGCACAAGCACGTCACTTGCCACTCCTGTCTTTCTATTTCATCAAACCTTCTTTTCTCCTGAATATTGACCATAGCAAAGTCATTAGCCTTCGAGATGCATTTGAAACATCAACTTGCGTTCTTCAAGAGGTTTAAGACACACTTAAGTCTTTCTTGCCATGCTCAACACACACAGCCGGCCCTTTCTGAAGTCAGTGTTTCTGGAACAAAAGCCTTAGCCTGCCCCAGTGAACATTCACAATGAGCACACTGTCGCGAGGCTGCTTGGCCAACCAGCAGGGGGCAGGAGAGAGCCACAGGGGCCACGTGGGGTCCCTGCAAACCCGCCTCACTCCCTCAATCAAGGGCGGTGCCTCCTGCCAATCCAGCGGCTTCCTCCATGGGGAAGAGGCCTCTTCAGCTGCCATGGCACTGATTTCAGGCGGCTCAGCCAATGGGGCAACAGATTCAACAGAGTCCCATGTTGTTAAAGGAAAACTTCTGTTACCAGGCAACCTTAAGGTCAGATTCAACGTAAAATAACCAACAATATTGCTTCCAAACCAACAGGCTACTAGTGCCTTATCCTTCAATGCTGCTTAAACACGGAAAAGTATGAGGAAAAAAGAGCATGGCACTTACTTCTTAAAAAATAACACCTCTTCCAGGTTCATTTTACCCCTATCATAAAGACTTAGAACTGTGGATTCCCTACAGGAACGTGGAGTGGGGGTGGATCCCCACACTGACCCAGCCTCACCCCAGGTCAGTCATCCCCCCACCACGGGGTTCACACCTCTCCAGACACTGTCACCTCATCAAGGAAAGGTGGCGTCTCTGAGCTCTCTTCGCAGGAAGCACCCGAACGGGAGCTAGAGACACAGACACACCCACAACTGCTTTGAAATCCTGAACATATTTAAGGACTTCATTATTAGCTTTTTAAAACTGTAAGAACAAAGTGAGCCTGGTTTTAACCTCTCTGCCACAATAACACCGTGTACATCTGTCTTTTACTGTTTGTTCCTTCTCCAGCAGCTGCTGCCTGGCTGGCCGACTGCAGAAGAACAGCCTCTGGTACTCCCGGGAAGCCCTCCGTAAAAGCGTGAACACCACGATCACGTCTCAGGACGCCGCACATGTTAGGGTCGCCCACAGACCGCCATTCCCACTGCCTAGAAGGCACTGAAGCGGCCTCCTGCTCTTTGTCAATGTCAACTTTCCTAAGTTGTGTTGAAAATTTTTAACTGCAGTCCACACGTACTTCTTTGTGTCTTGTTTTTATCCTAGAGGAATATTTTTACGGAAAATTAAGCTTGCAAGGTTGAAGGATTTTCTGAAAGTCGACTCCAAATCCAGGAAGAAAAAAAAAATGGGCCAAATGTGGTGCTCACGCCTGTAATCCCAGCAGTTTCGGAGGTTGAGGCCAGCAGATTGCTTCAGCCCAGGAGCTCCAGACCAGCCTGGAAAACATGGCAAAACCCTGTCTCTACTAAAAATACCAATAATAATAATAATAATAATAATAATAATAATAATAATAATAAAAAAGCTGGGCGTGGTGACATGCGTCTAGTCCCAGCTACTCAGGAAGCTGAGGTGGGAGGATCACCTGAACCCAGGAGGTGAAGGCTGCAGTCAGCCAAGATTTGCATCACTGCACTCCAGCTTGGGCGACAGAGTGAGACACCGTCTCAAAAAAACAAAGCAAAAACAACTGTATAAATCATTATAGAAGGGAGCTGGCCAGGAGCAGTGGCTCACGCCTGTAATGCCAGCACTTTGGGAGGTCAAGGTGGGCAGGTCACCTGAGGTCATGAGTTTGAGACAAGCCTGGACGCTGTGGCAAAACCCCATCTCTAATAAAAATACAAAAATTAGCGGGGCATGGTGGTGGGTGCCTGTAATCTCAACTACCGGGGAGGCTGAGGCAGGAGAATCACTTCAACCCGGGAGGCGGAAGTTGCAGTGGGCCGAGATTGCGTCACTGCACTCCAGCATGGGCAACAAGAGTGAGAGTCCACTTCAAGAAATAAAAATAAAAATGAAGGGAGCTAATGTTTTTCATTTAAGGGAAGGGAGAAGAACATTCAGTATTTATACCTCTCAAGCACACATCTGCAGTGGTACCCTAAAGTATTCAAGATACACATTCCTACAAATATAGCTCAAAACTACTCACCAAGTTACCTGCTAAAAGCACATGCATTGTAAGAATGCTACATTATATTTTTTGAGCATCTGTATCCAATATTTTAGCATACTGGCAGTTTTCCCTTCAGGTGCTGTATGACTAAATTATTACATGTTTAGTCATTCATTTCAGAATTTATGACTTGCTTTAGGCAATAAACATAAGCTACTAAATTAATGACTTAGGGGAAAAGTTACTAAGTTAACTTGGAAGTTAAACTTCGCAAACTGAATTTGTTGGACCTCATGCAAGCTAGACGATCAGTTTTTTAAATTGTTTCTTGTGTGTTTCCCTCGAGGATGGAAATAGCTTCTCTCTCATCCACTGTGCACTGCAGCCCGCGACTCTCATCCACCGCGCCACACTGCAGCCTGCAATTCACCCTGTACCAGGCTTTCCACACCTTACCCGAAAGACACTAAGTATAACCAAGAAGGAAATGAAAAGCAGATAAATGACCTCCACCCCCACATCCAGCATGCAAATGTTAAACATTCATCAAAGTAAAACCAAAAACCCATGTTAGCTCACGATTGTAACTGGTAGAGTTATGTGCATGGCAACTTTAAAAGTCTAGTTAAGTAAAAACCTAATGGAGACTCTCAAGAAAGACATGTGCAAAGATTGACAGTGAGGAGAGGACTTCACTCTGCATCCAGCCTGTCCTGGAAGCCACGGCCAAATGCCAGGTTGTATGGATCTGAAAAGCAGGAAAAAACAAGTGTTGAAAGGTGTACAGTCTCAGCAATGTACAAATTCGATGTAGGATGCTCAGAAACCTTGAATTTCCAAACAGCAACATGAGCAAGTTTCCCAGCAGTGCCCACTTTCTACCTACGGCATGTGTAACAGTTACGCTGGCCACCTCCGGGGCGACAGAGGCTTCCTGGTCACATTCGCTCTGGCAGCCGCACAGCTGGCCCCACCACAAACACCTGTCTAATACTGAGGAACCACTCTCTCCCTGGGCTTTGCTCGCTCTAGCCAGGAGAGCGTATTTACAGAGTACTTTACTGACTGAGTCCTCGTTCAATGCGTCAAGCTTGTTGAAGGCAGGGCAACCCCATTCCTGGCCCAATTAAGTGAACTGAGCAGAGCAAATGCCTCCAGTTGGACGGCACTCAGTCACGACAGCAGTGGCCACTGTTCACAGGGCGCTGGCTTCGTGCCGAGAACAGTTACAAGCGTCTTCTCTCTGTCCGAGGAATGTGCACTGCAACCCTGTGGGGCCGTTTGCAACGTCCACCAGAGTTCTGACGCAGCCAAGTCCAGGCTGTCTGTGGACCTCGCCACGTGGCCGTCCACATCCCCTGCAGATCAGATCTCACTGCAGGGACCGCAGGTTCCAGGGCTGCCTTGAGGCACATGCTCCCTTCGCCACCTCCTCCTGGCCCCTGACATCAACCCTCACCACTGCTGCCAACACTTGATTTTCTCATGGCTCCTGAGGGGCCTGTTCTGCCCTTCCCTGCTCCCTGCGTCTGGCTTGGAGGGTGCCCACATCAACGCCAACGCTCACGTAATCAACCCTTCCACGGGGCTTGATGCCTAGGAGTCTCAATATCAGAAAGTCAGATTCCTGTGCTTGTTGGAGAATTTCTTCCCATTGTACAAGTGAAGGAGATAAAATTCTAGGTGCCTGCAATAACCTCATTTCCACAACGAAGCAACGTCAGTAGTAGCACAAAACAAACAAACAAAAAAAGCTTTTTTTTTTTAAACTTCTTTTAAACAAGCTAAATACAATTTAAGTTTTACATCCATGTTCTCATCAGCTCCCACCTGGTGAGCAGGCAAATAGTAATTTTCAAAGAAACAAATTGTTGCATAATTTTAACACTTAGCATTATCACTATTAAGCGAGAATTATCCCCAAAATACATGATGATCTTGTTCTCACGTTCAAAAATTGATTGTCATACAGTGAAATAACACTTAATGCAAAGGAAAGTTTCTTTTCAGGTATCTGTTCTGGAAAAGAAAAAAAAAGATTTCTGGCAAAGAGATAAACATTAATTATGTAACAATCCAAAATGCCTCTGGGAAAAATGATGTCATCCAATTAGTTCTTTGAAGTGTTACAAATGCAGCTGAGTTTTAATAGTAATTTGTCCATGATTATCAAAAGAATCTTTAAAAATCTTAGTACTGAAATAACTATAAATGGATATAATACGCAAAGCAGAAGAGTTAACATTTGGGGTAGATTTTGGCCCATATTTTTAACATATACATAGTTATTTACCTAGCTGAAGCTTATCCCTCTCCTCCTAGGCTCTTCAAGACTGATTTTCAAACATAGGACTGGATTTTGGTACATGAAGGCAGCTTTAAAAGGTGTTAGGATCAGGCCAGGCACAGTGGCTCAAGCCTGTAATCCCAGTATTTTAGGAGGGCAAGGTGGGTCGATCATTTGAGGCAAGGAGTTCAAGACCAGCCTGACCAATATGGCAAAACCCGGCCTATATTAAACATTTTTGTAATTAGCCAAGTGTGGTGGCACACACCTATAATCCCAGCTACTTGGGAGGCTGAGGCAGGGAGAACTGCTTGAAGCCAGGAGGCGGAGGTTGCAGTGAGCCAAGATCGCACCACTGCACTCCAGCTTGGGCGACAAAGAGAGACGGTCTCAAACTAGAACTTAGCCTCAGGAAAAGCATTGAGCACCCCCCACCCAAACCAACCCAAGGAATCACATGGCAATGGTTATCATCTGATTTCGACACAATAAAGTTCTATTCTCCTCTCTAAACACAATGGTAAACACCTGCTATCAGCCCACAGAAACTCCCAGGACCCAGTAACACTGGACTAGCAAGATTAATGGGCCACGTATGCAGGGTTCAGCTGCAGAAAGTGATGACACCAAGAATGGTGTGTGCTCAAACCAGATTCCTTGCTTTCGGGGTGGAGGGGCTTCCCGGGAAAATCTAGTCCAGTGGGATGGTTTCCACTTCCACCATGAGGAGGAAATGGGGGGTTTCCTGAGGGCACCGACAGGACCTGGGTCTCTGCCCCTTTGTCCTCTGTCCTGTTATGGGATGAGGGTGGGCTGAAGGCAGGTTTTCCCTACATCTTCTGGGCAGGAGAGATGGAGCTGACAAGTGGACGACGCTTTTTCCAAAACATTCCCATGTTTATAACCTGTTATCAACCTGTTTTCCCTGGAGATCAGTGAAGCAGCATCATTGATTCTCTTCCATTAGGAACAACCCGGTGTTACGGGAGGCAGGAGACAGCATGCAAGCTGGGTCAGCCTCTGTTCGAGTCTGAGTCAGTTACTTGTGTCTGGTCCCCAGCATGCTCGTCTATCAAATGGGCGGCCCCACAGACCAGTGACTTTGAACCAGAGTTCCATGGAGGTTGCCCAAGGACGGGGGGGGAGGGGGGGGAAGGGGGGGAAGAGGGGGAAGAGGGGGAAGAGGAGGGAGGGGGAAGAGGGGGAAGAGGAGGGAGGGGGAAGAGGAGGGAAGAGGAGGGAGGAGGAAGAGGAGGGAGGAGGAAAGGAGGAAGGAAGAAGGGGAGGAAGGAAGGAAGAAGGGAAGGGGAAGGAAGAAGGGGAGGGGGCGGAAGAGGAGTGTGGAGGGAGGAGTGTGGAGGGAGGAGTGTGGAGGGAGGAGTGTGGAGGGAGGAGTGTGGAGGGAGGAGTGTGGAGGGAGGAGTGTGGAGGGAGCACTGTGGAGGGAGGAGTGTGGAGGGAGCAGTGTGGAAGGAGGAGCAGAAGCGGGGTTCTCTGAGGAGGAGGACCAAGTTTCTGAGGTGTCTTGGAGTCAGAGTTGGCAGTGATTTGGGCTCTAGGCCCTCTCTTGCATAGTTTTAGGCTTTAACTATTTATATTTGTGGACTCTTTAAAAGATTTAATTTGAAGAAAACCGGAGTTGGGGATACCTTGCTTCTAAAACACAATTTCTCAAGCCTGAGACTAAGTGCTAGGCATTGTTCATTCTGTTACCGTCATTTCCTCCTATTTAAAATCAGCCACACACCCCCAATCTCCCTTCAGTGCAAACACCTTTTCCGAGGATCTCAAACAGCAGAGCGAGCGGCCCATGACCCCAGCCGTGGGCACGAGGAGCGAAGAGCAGACGTGTGGAGAGGGCTGCGGACGACATGAGAGGCAGAGGCCCGGCACCTCCCTGCAGGGGCTGTGCTCCTCCAGGCCTAAAGGACATCCTCGCCTCTGGGGTGAACAAGCAGCACAAACTATCAACACTTATTCCAAAAGAACAGGAAGAAAATTCAAACGAAGGTAACACAGTTATCCCAACACAACACTGCAGCAGCCCAGAAACAGGAGGGCCAGTGAGCCTGAGGTGGGCGGTTCCAATAGCAGGACAGCGACGTTGGCATTAGGGCTTTTCGGCAAAGAAGAAAAAAAAAAAGACACAAAAGGTAACATGGGCCACCCATTATTTCCTGCCAGTGGAAGGACACCCACAGGCCCCCAGATGCCAACGGCCCCTTGGGAACGAGCTCACGCAGCGCTTCAGGTCTTCGCACGAGCAGGCACGTGGTGTCCTCAGTATCCCTGCCCGTGACACATACACCACACTTGACTCCCATACCTGCGGGTCCAGGGGAATGGCGGGAAGTTCTCGGAGGACCGGGCATCCTGTGAGGGCACTGCATGATTATGTACCTCAGAGGATTCCCCGGGCAGGTGCTCTCTCTCCAAAGGATGAACTGGATCCTGACCACACCCAGATCGCGATGACCTACAAGCCAAGCGCCAACATCTCACATCCAAAGGGATGCACAGGTGCCTGCTGCACGTGGAGCCCAAGCCCCTCGCAGAGCTCAGGACGAACCCAGTGTCCAGGCCTGGGGCCGTCACCAGCCAGGAGAGGTGTCCGGGGCACTTCCCAGCGATGGCCACAAGAAGCAGCAACTCAGGACAAAGCCAGTGTCCAGGCCCAGGGCCGTCACCAGCCAGGAGAGGCGTCCAGGGCATTTCCCAGTGATGGCCATGGGAAGTAACAACTCAGGCCCATCAGGGGCTTCTTCATTATGCGGGTGTTAGAAGTAGACACAGAGGTTCAGGTCTAGTGGCACAAACAGTGACGGACCCCATGGAAATGCGGGCGTGGCCCCTCCATCCCAAGAGCCTGCATGGCTACTCCATTCTGCTCCCATCACACACATCCCCACACAGCCAAGCCCCTTCTCCTTTCCCCCACTGGATTCTTCAGATCAAACCTCGCTGTCCTTGGCAAATGTACCATTAATTTACTTACTGCCCAGTAAAAAAAAAATCACACTTCCAGTTAACATGAAACCCCCGCTACAATAGAACAGCCTTAATTCAGACATGACGCAGAGGAACAGAGGGAGGAGGGGTCGAGGGCCGTCCTGGAATCGGCAGCTCTTTTCTGGGGAAAGTCTCCCTCCCACCCGAGCCCGACACTCATGCCACACTATCCCCATGGTGTCTGAAAGCTCCATGAAGACAGGGTCACTCTGACCCCTTCACACCCACAACGCCAAAGAGGAGCAGATGTTCAGGAAAAGTCTCCTGCTTAGTGCTGAAGACACGAATAATTCCTCGTGGTGCCCAGAATGTCAGGAGAAAACAAGGCACCATGTAGACGCCTTCCAGGTGAATTCTGGAATGACTCTACCGAATGCCAGTCATCCTTTTTCAGAACAAAACCAATACCGGGAAACATGTGTCGCCAGCAGAGAGATGGTCCTTTAGATGGCTTACCAACACACCTACGTTACGCTGAATTTATCTCAAGCCACCCTCTCTGTGCTAATGTAAAAAGTCTCCTTTATTAACCAGTAGCCTTTTTCATCTGGTGCTTTATTAACAAGCAAGACGGTCCTGTAACACTCAGGCATTGTTGAAAACGTCAAATGGAAGCCTAGAATCCTCTTCCGTGCAGCTTCACTGCAAAGTATTTTGACGTGAACCAAATCATGCTATTCCTACATCTCCACAGGAAACTCAAGGCTTCATCAAGGAAACGCAGCATGATTTCTGCTAGGCACAGAAATTGGTGGGGTGGGCATGGAGTTGAGGGAACATTACATAGAAAGAACACCGCGATAATCACCTGTATGAGAGCCACACTGGCCGGCAAGCCCCGGTCGGCTCGGTCTCTGCACAGTCACAGACATGAGGCCTGGAGGGCAGACACCTGACACTGCTGACCACCCCAAGGTTGTGGCCTCTGCCCCTTCTCTGCTGTTCATCAGTTCCAAGCTTCTGGCAACACCGCCTGCTGCCCCCACTGCCTCATCGACTCTTCGTGAAAAGCAAATGTTGCCAGGATAACTTATGAGTACATTTGCTGGGAAAGCAGCTCCGATTGACGCTGAAACCCCCTTCTCACACCCCTGGCAGCTCCCTTGCCCCCGATGTGCACATGCTTGCAGCTCTGACCTTGCTCAGTGTCCACACAAGCTCTGTCTTCTGGAGAGCTGAACACAGACTCAATGTTGAGTCACAAATACACAAAGAGGGTGACGGTTACAAACTGCCTGCCTGCCCCTCAAAACACAGGTTGAAATCCTCACCCTCAATGTGATGCCGTCAGGAGGTCTTTGGGAAGTGATGAGTTCCCGAGGCTGGAGACCCTTGAATGGAATTTGTGCCTCAGAAAGGGGCCCAGCAACTCCCTCACCCTCCCATTGTGTCAGGGCCAGAGAGAAGGTGTGTGCCAACCAGGAAGGAGCCCATACCAGAATCCACCCGTGCGGCACCCTGATCCTGCCTTCCAGCTGCTAGAACTGTGAGAAACAAATTCCTGTTGTTCATAAGCCACTCAGTCAATGGTGTTTCGTTAGAGCAGCCTGAGCTGCCTGAGATGACGATTCTCACCGCCCTACAGAAATGGCTACTCCCCTCTCCCAGAAAGAGGGGTTTAATTAAAATCCCTGTCTCTCCTCGTGGCCACCACAGATCTCACTCCCCCACCCTGTAAGCCAGCAATTGCTAGGATTAAAGGAAAATGAGAATCGTTTTAGGCCAGCTCCTCCATATTGGTCTGAAGACTGTAACTTTGCCCACTTCCACGGTGGCCGTGTCACTGCATTGCCCATGTCAGCTCTGTGTCTGCACTGGGTCCCAGGCTCTGCATAGACTCCTCTAGCTGTCCATCCAGCACAGTCATTTCCCCTTCTGCTTTGCAGGTGTCCTTCAATATCCAACCCCCACCCCTCTGCAACCCAAGGCCTTCCGATTCAGGCATTCGGGGTGAGCTCATCCATATACTGCAGTTCTTGACTCAAGTAAACCAGGCCCAAGGCATTGGCACCAACTGTCTACTGGCTGTGTGGTCTGCACAGCCACTAGCTGCCCCAGCCACACCAGGGCCCGGGAGGGGAGGCAGAGGAACCTGTGAAGCTGCCAACAGCCATATGGGAACAGGGGCCCCTGGGATGAGGAGGATGCCATGGAAGGAAATTCAGAGAAAGAAAGAGCCCCAAGGCTGGACGGGTCATGCCCAAAGCCTACACTGCTGAATTTTCCAGGTTTCTGAACTCAATCGCTGACCCACACAGCACGTGTTTCCCGAGCGCTGACCCCGCGTGGCATTGGATACGGCAATAAAGTAGGACCCCCACCTCCCCCTTCCCCGACACATACACAGGGCCTCCGTCGTGGCGGGAAATCAGGCCTGGGGGCCCAGTTGGCACCGCGAGCCAGGGAAGGGGGCCATTTCAGACGGACAGTGGGTGCAGCCTTGCCAAAGCCCAGCAGTCGCCTGCACTGCCACAGCCAGGCTGAGTCCAGATCAGCCGCACAGAAACCTGACCCTCTCAAGGGCACGCCTGAGCTCATTAGGGACAGACACCGTCTCCTGCTGATCTCCAACACTTTCTCTGCATGTCTAGTTACAAACGGACGACGCAGTCTCGGAAGCACAGCTGTGACTCTGGAGACAGATCCCAGGCCTCCCCCTGCTCCTCTCCGTGGTGCCATTGATGGGGAGGGGCCGGTATGGCCGCGAGGCCGCATACCCACAGCCAACATGCCACGGAGACACGGGCCTTCGACGGTTACTTCTGCCAAGGAACCCTGCTGCGTCTTGGAGCACACCATGGTGGGCGGGAAGCTCCACCCGGAGAAACAGCCATGCTTCTCCCCAGAGCCAACGGAGGGCACTTCCCACCCTGCATTCAGCAGATTACTTACTTTCTGGAAAACATCTGAGTTAATGGGGAACACTAAAATGAAAAGGTCACGCTAGAAAGGTTAGAAGGTTGTGTGGAGTCTCAGGAGGTCCAAAGATTTCTGAACCAAGACTGCTGCGGTCAACGAGCTTACAGGGTAAGTTTCCACACGGGCCTTCAACAAGCAACGCTCAGCAGGGAGGAGCCACGTTCTGGGCAGAACCTCAGAACCAGAACATCGGACACCACAAAGTCACATCAGAGCCAACAGCAACTGAAATACAGCGCTCTCCTAAGATGTGTGCGTCACCTGCAGAAAGTCACCACACATTAAGATGGGGGAAGAAAAGGATAAGGTTAGAAACAAATTTGAAATAATTTCTGCATACGTCAAATTTCTATATCCACTGGCTTTCTTTCTGGGAGTAACAACTTTTACATGAGACGCACATCCCAGCTGGAAGGAGTTTGGGTTTTCCGTGGGCAGAGACAAGGGCTCTCCAAGAAATGTGAACCTTTTCTCACTCACTGAGCCGCGTGCCCTGAGGCCGTCCTGGCCTGCCTGAGCACCTCCCTGCTCTGCCTCCAGCCAGCTCCTTCCAGCACTCACCCCGCTGCTCCCAGAGCCTGCACTGGCCCAGGATCTCCTCTTCTGCTGCTATCAATCTTCCACTTTAGGGTAAATAAGTTGGAAACTAGACAGTTATAAGACCCCTTGGGTTTTTAAAAATTTGTCTTCTCAGAAAACAAAGAATACGAATTCTACTTCCATGGTTTAATATGTTGCCCCCATCTGCTTGTTCGTGGATATGTGTTTTTATATATATTTTAATCAGTACTTATAAAAGCATGCACTGTTGGCTACATTCAGTTCAATTACATTTGATGTAAGAAGTTTTAATTTCAGTGAATTCAGGCACTCAAAATTTAAGCCCTCTGACATCTATTAATCAAATGGGAAAATGACAGGTAGATATTACAAAAATCAAGAGAAGTGTTTAATATAAATCCTGGACTTTTAGATATTTCCACAAATGTAATGTATACATTAGTACACGACCTTGAGCATTTTCACAACTCTTTGAACCAAAATTCTATTCTTAACTTTTATTGATAAATCGACATCCATATGTGATTTTAAGCAGCTCAAACATCAGCTCTTAAAAACAACCAGAAATGCTGCGGGCAAATCCCACCAAGCAGCAAATAACGGAACTGCAGCCAACAACCCAGGTACCTCCCCTGAGGCATCTGGAACTTGAGGATTACGAGCAGCCTTTGGTGTCTGAGGCACCCGAGAGTGGGGACTCCAACTCCCCAAGTCTAAGATGGCCTCAGTGATAAGGAAAATTGATCAAAAAGTCATCCCTGCCGGCCCCCTGCCATGGGCTCCCCCCTGACGGCCCTCAGCCACGTGCTT
This sequence comes from Macaca nemestrina, assembly GCF_043159975.1. NCBI lineage: Eukaryota > Metazoa > Chordata > Mammalia > Primates > Cercopithecidae > Macaca > Macaca nemestrina. The sequence continues at coordinate 337,351 of NW_027257576.1, forward strand.
ACAGATCTCACTTCCTCTCTGTCCCGCAAAGTCTGACTCCTGATTCCAGCCCTGCTGCTTACTGGGATGTGGCCATGGACGTCAACTGCACCTGTAAGGGGAGAAGCTGGTCAGGATACAGGATCCTGGCCATCCTGGCAGCGCTCAAGCTGATACTGTAACTTGGTAGCGAGTTACTTAATGCAAAGGTTTAACTTTGAAAAATTTAGATGTGTGTATTCTAACGGAAATTCTGAATGTAGAACACAGGCCACACCCTCACACTGATGTTGTCTGGCCAGCACTCTTTTGTTTATCTTTTCAATAGACATTTTTAAAAGCAGTTTTTGGTTCATAGCAAAACCAAGAGGAAAGTACAGAGAGTCCTCACATATCTCCTTTCCCAGCACAGGTACAGCCTCCATTATTCTTCTGCCCTCACCTGACCAGCATGTCTCTACGACCGACAGACCCGCATCAACACGGCACCACCACCCACAGTCCACAGCTCACACGAGGACTCGGCCTGCTGCTGCTCACTCTGTGGGTTTCACAGACGTGGAACGGCATGCATCCCCCATGAAAGCCCCACCTGGAGTTGTTTCCCACCTTACATATTCCCTATGCTCCTCCTATTCATCTCTCCTTTCCCCAACCCCTGGCAACCGCTGACTATTTGACTGTCTCCACAGCTTTGCCTTTTCCAGACTGTGCTGTGGTTGGACTCAGACAGCAGGCAGCCTTTCCAGATTGGAGTCTCACTTAGCAACATGCGTTTAAGATCGTTCCTTGTCTTCATGGCTTAGGGGTCCAGTTCTTTTTAGTGCTGAATAATATCCCAGCATCTGACATACCACAGTTTATCCATTCACCTACTGAAGGGCATCTTGGTTGCTTTCTAGTTTTGGCAATTATAAAGCTGCTGTCAACGTCTGTGTGCACATTTCCGCATGGAAGTAAACTTTCAGCTCCTCCGAGTAAACGTCCAGGACTGTGATTGCTCCTGTGGTCGGAGAGCTTAGTTCCACGGAAAACCGCCACGCTGCCTCCCACAGCAGCTGCCCCACTTCCCCCAGCGATGAGTGAGGGTCCTGATGCCCACACACCCACCAGCACGCGGCAGTGTCGGAGTTCGGGTTTTGGCCAGGCCGATGGGTGCACAGCGACGCCTCGCCCTATGACATCAGACGCGGGCCATGTTTCCACGTGTAGATTTGCCATCTGTGTATCTTCTTTGTTAGGGTATCTGTCCAGGTCTTTGGACCATTTTTAATCAGGTTGTTCATTTTCTTGTTGAGTTTTCAGAGTTCCTTGCACGGTTTGGATAACAGCCTTTATCAGATGAGTCTTTTACAGATGCGTTCTCCCCGTCTGTGGCCTGCCCTCTCATGCTCCTGAGACACTATGTTTTTTAGTTTGAAAAACACTTTAGGCAGAAGATGGACCTCCCAGCCCACCACGGTTCTCAGTTTGGCCGTGGTCACCACCCTCCCAGCCCCGGTTCCCACCTTTCCACGATCTCCTGCTCCTATGGGCGTCAACCCATACTAAGCCTAGACCTAAAAATTTGCACCTCAGGAAACCTTAATCATTTTAGGAACCTGAGGGGTGGGCCAGGGGGATCTCACAGAGTGTGGTGCTGTCTATGGGGTCAGCAAAATGCAGCTGGGGCTTCCCGCAAGCACTTCAGGGAGGCCGTGCACTGGCCCGAGGCTGCTTCCACCTCCTATCCTCGGTTCTCATGCCCAGCTGTGAGCAGAGCCCCCCGCTTCAGGAGCGGTCCCTGGCTCCAGGCCCTAACGTCCATGTCCAGGCCCCTGGTAGGGCAGCTTCTACCCCAAGGAGGCTGGGACTGGAGACAGCCTGGAGCTCCAGGCAATCCTGGCAACCACGTGCTTCCCGAAGTGGCTGCAGACAAACTCCTGCTTCCAAAACCTGGCACGGGCTGTGTGAGGCCTGGAACGTGGGAAGCACGTTTCGCAGGGTCCCTGCTCACATACAAAAGCAAGGCTAAGAGCAGGTAAATTATTTAATTACCCTCTCATGGTTATCAAGTAAAGTCGTAGTCTCTTAGACCTATGTGTGACTAGAAATATACACATTATGGAAGTGTATATAAATGTGAATACAGACACGCTTATTTTCCTTTTATATACCTTACATATATGTGTATACGTGCATATGTATAAAACATGGAAGAAAAAGCCATACTTAAGATTTCAAATCTCAGTCACAAAGATCTCAGAAGCAAATTATTCTTAAATTCCAAAGATGTAACATTTTACATTCTTACAAACAAAATGTTCTCTATTAGCATTTTATTTTAAAAACTAAGAATGCATTGCACTCTCTCAATTTCGATTTTTAACTCAGCTCACAAAGGCCCCTCTACAAAGGCCCCTGTACAAAGGCCTCCATACCGCAGCAAGGACGGCGGTGGTCACACCTGTGGCCATTTATCCTCTCTACATCTAGCTTCTCTCCCTGAGGCAACAGCACCTCCGAAGTCACAGCCTGGCCTCCCAAGTCTCCCCCGTCCCGGGCTTCTTGGCATGTTGCTCTGCTGCACACACCTCAGCAAATACTGCTGATTAGCCACAATCACCCAGAAATCTCGTAAACTTGATTCTGGCTGCTTTTGTAATTTGTAATATCTGTACTTCTGGTGTGATTTGAGAAACAACAAATTTTAAAATTAGAGAAGATGTGGTTTTTATTCTCTCCTTTCTACTTTGCAACCTTGAAAATTCAAGTAGCAGCAAGGGTTTGTTGAAAGTAACTTCCACCAAATAGAACCTATTACAAAGGTACTACAGAGTGTCAAATAACCACATAGATGTAAAATAGACATGCAGACACAGATATAAAATCCAATGGTTAAACCAAATTGAGAAATGCTTGCCAGTTTGATAGGACTTCTGAAACTTGACATAAATGTTGGCTAAGGGATACAAGATGTTATGAGATGAGTGAGATGCTTGGCCTAGAACCACAGGCTCTCTCCTCTTTACAGCAGAAAATCCGTAAGGAAGTCAAATCTGAAAGAACCAGGTACCGTTGAACGGCATACTCAACCATCCTTCCCCATTCCTGGGCCAGCTGCGGTGAGTGCAGCCAGTCGTTCACCAATATCCATCATCCATCCTCCAAGGCCATGGCTACACTTTACTCCCAAGCTCCCTGCTATTATGTAGATTAGGTAAATCACGGCCACTCTCACCTTAAGCCTCCCACGCCAGCGTGGTAATCACCCATTCCTAACCACGGCAAGGACAGCCGTGTCCCTGGGAACGCAGAGCAGGGGTCGGGAAGAAACCTGGATCCCTGAATACCTCATGGAGCAGTCACCAGCCTGGAATATCCTCCTTGATGGGTTTGCAAAAGAGAAAAACTCCTTGGTTCCTCAAGCTACAATACTGTAGAGTCTCAGGTCACAGCATCCTTACCTACCCTCGTCAGGAACCGTTCATGCTCATCAAGACATGAGAACAAAACTGCAGTGGCACAGTCACACACACCCAGAACGCAGACCACCTGCTGCTCACATTCATCGTATTAACACCAAAAAGGCACCGTGATGGATATCCTGGATGTGGACACTCGGCGGCTTTTTGCTGGAGACGCGCTTTGTGCATTTATCGCACGACCATCTTGGCCTCAGGAGGGGCTGTGCAGATGGCAGCTGTGCACGTCACAGGGAGTCTCACTCGCTGGACTCTCAGCCAGCTCCCACTATCAGTGCCCGCAGAGTCCTCTCCTCCGGGAGCACGTGCTCGGATGCCACAGTGGCCTGTGGATCCACACAACAGCGCTGTGTGTCCCAGGAGCTTAGAAAGTACCACTGCATCAATGCCTCCACAGGTGAGGCCAGGGGCAGAAGCCAACCTCAAGCAGTTACGGTCCTCCGTGGGGCTGGCGTCCAGGCAGGAAGGCGGCTCAGCGGCTCTCCTCTCACTGTGGAACTTCCTAGGTCCCCACATGAACAGAACCTAAATAACACGCAACAAACAACAGGAGTGAGAACACGACCAGCAGCTTCTGAGATGAGCAAGCTGGACTGATCATGAGACACCTGACAGGGACGGTGCCAGAGCCCCTCCCGGTAACCTGTGAGGACAGCGCTGCCACCATCTCCCTAAAACCAGCCCAAGTCAAGTTAGACTTGAGGCTTTCCAGGAGTGGGTAGATCCATTCAATCCCACAGTCTGAACCTTCCAGGCCGTGTCTCTTGGCCCTCATCTCACATATGGGAACCCGGACACTGCACCATAGATACGGCCCCAAGCCCTCCTTCCTTCTTCAACACCACACACCAGTACAGTGAACACTTAGGATCTAGGCATTCACATAAAATACTGCTTAACTAAAACTTCTGATTTAGAACATGTTTAATTCCTACTCACAGAGCTCAAAGTGTTCTGTCCTAGGAGGCGGTAGCTGTAACTAAGCATGAGAGAAGAAGGGATCAGCGTGGTGCTAAGTATTAAATATTCCTCTAAATCTATTCACCAGGTCGCCATGCTATTGTCACCGGCTTCATTTTCTGTCCTTAAAAGACAAAATAGTTACTTTTCAAAATAGACAACCTGTTTTACTGATGCTTAGCTATAAAGTAGCGAGCTATGTATCCAAAAGGGAGATATGGGGAAACAGAAAATGTCCACAAGCGATCGGGTGGCGGGGCAGTTGCAGCAGCACCTGGCTCTGTTGCATTGTGAGCCAGCCACGTGGGCTGGACAGCTCACTTAGCGACTGAAATTATATCATCTAAGATTTTGTTGCAGTTACTTTGACAAATTCTCCCTCCTGCTATGAAGAGTAAGGTTTGGGGGGTTTTTTTGTTTTTTGCTTTTTTTTTTTGAGTCAGAGTCTCGCTATGTCACCCAGGCCGGAGTGCAGTATTACAATCATGGCTCATCGTGGCCTTGACCTTCTGGCTCAAGCAATCCTCCCACCTCAGCCTTCCAAGCAGCTGGGACCCACAGGCGAGTTTGATTTCTTTGCTAACGAATTCCTAATTCACCTCGCAGTGGGCCTATCAAGGCCATATGCCCGGACGTCCACCTTACCTACCATCCGTGTGGTCTCTAAAGTGGATACACTCTGGTTGCCCGGGCTCTGCACGCGATGCTGAGTCTCCAAGTCTGCCGCTGTATAAGGGACTGACAGCCCCGAGCATCTCGACCTGCCACCGTGAACTGGGCTTTATTCCACAGGGCGACTCTGCTTCCCGTGACGACATGCAGCACGTGAGCACAGATCAAAGAGTATCAGTGACTAACCCATTCCCCTGGTACTAAGCAGAGGACCAAGAGTTTAGTTCCTTACTTATTTGCTACGGGCTTGATTCAAAGCAGCTTTCTGGGATCCTGGGGACAAACATCTCTAACTAGTGAGAATTCTGGCTTTAGTAACAGAAGAATCACCTAATGCCCATTTTGTAACTGCTGTTCTCATCAGATCTTGAGGCCAAAGCGAAAAATAAAAGGGGGGGCTAAGATCGTGACACCCCAGTTTGCACAAGGCCAACCAGCCTGCTTGAGGGGGTGAAAGGAGTAGGATTATTAAAGTGCTGAGTTTTAAAAACATGGCTGTAGGCTGGGCGCACTGGCTCACGTCTATAAGCCCAGCACTTTGAGAGGCCGAGGTGGGAGGATTGCTTGAGGCCAGGAGTTCAAGATTGGCTTGAGTAACACAGCAATACCCTATCTCTTTAAAAAGAAAAAAAAAAAGATTAATATCGTAATAAAAAGTTTAATACAATAAATTACTATATCAACATGGCACCCCCTGCTGTCAGACGAGGTACAATCTCTGTGGCTATGATGAGGTCTGAAGAGAAATGTAACAGGCATCACAGGGAAGGTCGACCCCAAAGCTGCACGGCACTACTCCTGTACAGTGTGTTAACCAGCATGAAGTCTCCTCCACAATCAGAAGCCTGGTTTAGAGAAATGCTGCCCACGGGACCTGGGTGGACTCCAGACGCTGGCTGACCAGACAGCCGCCCCACCCTGGGACCCTGCCGGCAGCCCCGACTAGACAGAATGGCCTCGTGAGTGTCCTTTCCCACCACAAGCTGCAGACCCTGAGCCAGTCCTGTCTGTGACTGAGGCTGCGCATAAACGTCTGCGCCCAACAGCTCACCTTTGTACATGACACGCCCAGTCCACCTCATTTCAAATGTTACGCTCGCCCCAAGGCGAACATGGATGTTACAGGTTAACTCACTGCATGTGTGCTAGACTTTCCCTGTAAGTGTTCAGACATTACACGAACTGGATGAACAAACCCCACTTTCCCTGTAAAGGTTCAGACATTCCTTGAGCCCGATGAACACACACAACCAACAAACCCCGGAACGTGTAACGCCGCGGCCTCCTTTCCTCCTGAGGGGCGTGTGCTTACAGCTCCCCCAAGACCACATTTCCCAAAGCACAGAGTGTTACTCTGAAAATAAAACCTCCTTTTTCCTTCCTCTGTACATCTCGTGGTCATGTTAACAACTATTGCTAAAAATACAGAGAAATGGGATGTCATCCGTGCTGGTCACTGAATTCCTACTACCAAAGCTTCAGGGCCCCCCAGTCTGAAGGAAGCTTCTATCACGCTAAAGCTAACTCTGGAGACGAAGGCTGATCTGGGGAAGGGCTGTGTCACCGCAAATCCACACCACGGGGCCCTCTGCAGTTGTGTGTAACGAACTCTTGGCCTGTCCTGGGGTTTGGGGAAATCAGGATGCAAGCAGATACCATACACTCTGCCACGGGACCGTGAAGTCTGCGGAACCTCAGAGGCACACGGAGACAAACGGCTGCATGGGTCCCACAGGCCAAGCCTCGATGGGCTCCCGTGTCAAGAACACAGACACGCCGGGAGGGGCAGCCGATGCAGTCAACGCCTGCAGCCCCAGCACGCGGCAGCGTCCAAGTGTGGGGGTCTCTGGCCAGGCTCCACCACAATTGCCATATTCTGTGGCAAAATTTTAAAAATAGGTTTTAACTAGTTATAACTCTAACTGGTTTTACACATAAACAGAACACAGGGTACCAACAGGCTCCAAAATACTTCGCCTAGAACCAAGTCTAGAATGCAGATGGCTGCAGCTCCGAGTGTGACGAGTCCTCTTGTAGTGTCTTGAATCCTAGATCTAGGTGACTCAGTGCTCTTCCTAAACCAGACGGCACCCTGAGGCTCTGAGGGCACCCTCTGTGCCCAGGCCAGTCCATCAGCCCTGGCAGAAGCTTCTAGAGTAAGAGCCTGTAGATTTGTATTGGACGGATGTAAACCAGGCAAAGTCACAGGGGCTCCTTCTGGAAGCCCATCCATTTACCCACTCATGCCATGGAGAGCCTTGCCCCCAACTCCACACCCGCAGTCATGCTGAACCACAACAACTGGCTTTTAGGCCTTCAAGCCACTCCTTCTCGCCGCTGGACAGACTCTTCTCACACCGTGAGGCCCAGAGTAGCCTTAACAGGTGGTCGCAGCAGAACTGGCCACTGCATGAATTGATACCTTTTGTGTGTGTGGGGGGGGGGTGGTTGTTCTTCTGGCACTGAGGAACAGTGCACCATAAGTACAGTGATGCTATCATGGTTCACTGCAGCCTCAACCTGCCAGGCTTGGGTGATCCTCCAGCCTCAGCTTCCCGAGTAGCTGGGCCCACAGGTATACATCACCACTCCTATTTAATTTTTTTGTAGAGTCAGGGTCTTGCTATGTTGCCGAGGCTGGTCTCAAATTCCTGGGCTCAAAAGTGAACTGCCCACCTCAGCCTCCCAAGGTGCTGGGATGACAGGTGTGAGTCACTATGCCCAGCCTAGAATTGGTTTTTCTTAAACCTGAGTTTGACACATGAACCCCACTTACATAGATATCAGCACACTCTCACAGCTCGAGAGTTTTTCTGAATCTCGATTCTGTCTGTTCAAGGTCAATATCTAAGAAAGGGTGAGAACTGACCCTCCCTCAGTGAAGCCTAAGAGCAAATGCAGCAGCATCTCAGTGTATGAGGAGACAAAGTAAGAAGGGTGGAAAATACACACTGAAATTCTAGTGCTAGAATCATAATCACCAACACTAAGAGGCAATCTGCTTTCCAAAACATGTAGCTGCTGGATTAACTCCAAAGTCACCAGATTCCACAGGCAGGAGCTCACAGGGGCACAGCTTTCTAAGGCCGCACAGCCCGGGGCAGCGTAATAGCCTCGGGGCAAAGCAAACTAAACAAAGGCTTGGTTCTCTCAAGGACGAAGGTGCTCAAGTCTTTCCAAATAGATTCTTTTTCTAAGTAAGTTAGATGCCTCCTACAATACTGTTTAGAGTGCCAGTGTGTTCAGAAACATGAAGTTGAAAATACATCTCAGGACCCCAAAATCACTACGCTAAAGGGACGTCAAGGTGAGGAAGAGCTTGGAGCAAACCTGCCTCCCATGCTTTTCTGAACAGAGACAGCTACCGGGGGGAGGGGAAAAAAAGCCACATATCTCCCTCACAACCGATCCACAAGGAAATTCCCCATGGACAGAGGAGAGAATTCAAAGTCCCCATCTGCACACGGAGATAAATGCGGATCTGGCTGCTTCCTCTGGAAAGGTGCACCAGAAACGCATTTGTCTGATCTACCTGTGACCTGGAAACCCCTCCCCGCTTCGAGCCGTCCCTCCCTTCCTAGACCGAACCAACGTACATCTCACATATATTGATGTCTCACGTCTCCCTAAAATGTGTAAGACCAAGTTGTGCCCCAAACACCTTGGGCACATGTCCAGGACTTCCTGAGTCTGCCGCAGTATGTCCTCAACCCCGCCTGAGACTGTGTCTTTAACCGTGGGAAAATGAACTCTCTATGGGCCGAGAACCGTCTCAGAGATCCTTCTGGTTTACAGGAAGCATTCTCTCCTGCGAGTATATCAATGAAATCATGTGGAATTACAAAATGCCACTTTAGTAAAAGCCAAAGGAATTAGGATTCGATGTGCTTAAAAAACAACACAAAAATATCGTTCTATTTGTCAATGGACCATGAAGCCCACACCCCCTTTTACAGTGAAGATGTCAAACGGGACGAGAGGCCCCTCCTGAGGATGCTACCCTCTGACCCCACTTCCCAGAGTCCAGTTTCCTGCTGCTCAGGGAACAGCAACCCCAGCTTCACGGGGCTCAGGCCTCCAAACCCAACTCCCACCCATGCTGGAGAATCACCCCAGGGACTAGCTAACTGGCAGGTGCAACTCTCACCTCATCCCCTTAAAGGGGAAAAGACACCTTCCCGCTCCTCTTCCTGCTGGTGGGAACAGGGGCAGGAGCTAGAGGGTCTGGAGTCGGGCAGCAGAAGGGAAGCAGCCTGGGTCCCTGCTAGTCAGAGTTGGCAAATGCCAACCATCCCCGACATTCACTTTGCAAAGAAATCCTTCTTTTTTGTCAGGTCCCTGGTTAGAAGTTTGCACCCATTCCTTAAAAAAAGGGAGGGGACCTCAGATACAAAATGGGTTTTTGCTGACAACATTTCAATTATCTAGGGGCCTTGGGTCAAATGATGGCAAAACAGGAAACTGAACGCTGTTATTCAGAAAACTACCTTCCAGCGCCGTCTACCCTCCCAGGCTGTCACCTTATGGTGTTTGTCTGCTAGATGATTAACAATAACTGCTCTGAAAAACTAGGTGTACAGAACAGACAAGAAGTCAGCTCGGGTTGAGGGGAAGCAGGATAAGACCCCCTTCCCCGCAGGACAGTGGAGGAGGAACCTTCAGCACCTGGGTTTGCAGGATGTTGGATCTCTGAGAGCATCTCTCACAGCTCAAGTACAGCCAGACCCTCCTCTGACACAGCCTGTTCAGGCAAAGGTGGCACCTGCCCTAGAGATCCACAGCCCTGTGCGGGGCTCAGCTGGAGCTGAACTTTCCTCCCTTGGTAAGAGTCAGGGCCAGGGGTGGGGAGAGGAGAGAAGCAGCAGGCCTGAGGGGCACTGTGGAAACTCCATGCCACGCTAACTCTCGTCTGATGTGCTCCGGCCAAAGCCACGCTTCTCGGAGGGCGTTTCCCTTCACACATCTGGAAATCATCAACATCTAGTCTCCCCACAGAACAGATCCTTCCCCAGGAGGCAGATGCTGGGCTGTAACACGGGGTAGTGAGGAGCGCGCCGTCGTGCCCAATCTGTAGTGTTTCCTGTTACCTATTTTACCTTAAGCTACAAATGATTCCCGTTTACACGGGACACAGTGACACAGACAGCAAAACACATGAGATTCAGTGTGATCCCACACCCGTCACTGCTGACCTCAAGTGCTTTGTTCGTTTTGCTTCTAGAGTTTGTACTCTCTCCCGGGGTTCCAGGCCTGTGGATTCAACCAACCGTAGATCAAGATTTTTTTTTAATGTGTTTGTACTAAGCATTCAGACTTTATTATTCATTAAACAACTACTCGCATGGCATGTGCATGGTATAGCTGTTACGTGCAACCCTGACATGACTGTCTGCAGGAGGATGTGCATATGTCATACGCAAACACGATGCCATTTTATTGCAGGGACCTGAGTGCCCACAGACCTTGGATTCCATAGGCAGTCCTGCAGCCCACCCCCATGGGCACTGTGGAATGGCTATAATACAAAATATGGAGGTTTTAAACAGTTATATACTAAATCTAACCATTTGTTAAGAAATTACTGTGTATCACTTGTATTATTTGGAAGTCCTTCCTGGCCCAGAGACTTGACATGTTCTTATCTTTTTGTCCACGGATCTAGCCATTCCAGTAAGCTTATTGAACACAAATCAATTTTACAATTAAATTCTTACAGGAATCACACTCAATCTGTAAGTTGCTTTGGTTTTTAAAGTGAAATAACCAATAGTTTTGCAAACCAGCTATATCACAGAATAGGATAAAGCAGCCCCATGACATGCAAAAACTTGGGGTTTCAAAGCTAACCAGTATAAAACACGTTACAAACCCCTAAATATGAAAACGTTTTACACCACAACAGATATTCCAGAAAAAAACAAGATGTTCAACAAAGCCCTTTGCAGAAAAGCACTTTCCCCTTCATTTTTCACACGGTTTCCAGAAGCTTGTGTTTGGCGATGACCATGAACCAGAAGTAGCGTCCGCTGCAACTACTGCCACCACAACACAGAATATTAACGCATTGAAAAAAAAGGACACAGCATATTTCCTATTGATGAGAACAGGTAGAGTGTTATAAAAATGAGTGTGTCCTAAAGTCAACAGTGTTCAAATTCTAGGTCTCCCTAAGACATTAGACGGTAACCGCCAAAGCTTATGTACTTGGCAACGTTCAAGGAGACCAAGTTCAGAGCTGTCACAAGGCAGCATCATCCTCACGCGATTATCTCAGGCAGGTTTGAGGGCAAGTGCCCCCGTCACAGCGGGAAAGCTGCCCAGCCCAGCACTTCCTGAGATCACAGACCTTCACCTTCCCACGTCTTCAATAGTTCCTTTACACCGGGAACCAGACAGCAAAACCTAAAACACTTCCTCAAATCTCAAGACAGTCTTTAGAGCTCTTTTCCTTCCCCTTCTCTTACTGAAAAAGCCTATTTTGTAAGCAACCTGTAGTGCTTCCCAGAGCTGGGGCGGGAGGAGAGCTGGTGTTGGGTAGACCGAGTTTCAAGCGTGGGGAGACCAGGAAGTTCTGGAGATGGATGGCGGTGATCGCGGCACCACAGTGTGAACACACTTAACGCCACCAAACCATACACTTAAAAATAGAGTGCTATGTAATTTTACCACAATCAAAAAACTGAGAAAAGTCATCTATAATTACTGTCATTTCCAATATCTTGTACCCTGTAAGTTGCATTTGCTTTTGGAAATCCTCAAAGCAATCTTGAAAGACTAATACCCTATCATCTCTGAAACGCAGGCAAAGTCGTTCAAGGGTTTGATTATAGGAAAGTAGCTGGAAAGCAAAGCGCCCGTTAGACATGGCAGCCGTGGTAGCACAAACACATGGTAGGAAGATGGTGGTCATGCTACACACAGATGGGAAGGGTGTGGGGAGCCATAGCACCCGATACTCGGGAGGCACCTGGGCAGGAGCTGAGAAAGTACGAAACACGTTCGATCACGCAACATTCACGGACCGTGAGTCCAGCCACCGCCACTGACATCCACTGTGGCCGGGGTGTCCTCTGCCACAGAGATACACACCCTGCCAAGGATAGTGTACAGATTAAATGTCAAAGCACAGACATGCTCAGGTCCCGCTGTTCACATAGAAGCAAACACAACACATTTCCCAGACCCCAGCAGCATGACTCTACACCTGACTGCAACCCAGTCCCATTTATTCTCGAACCCGTCTCTCCCGGACCCCACAGCATGACTCTCCACCTGACTGCACCCCATCCTGTGCATCCTTGCATCTGTGTCTCGGCCCTCACTCACTCCCTCACTTCCTCGTTGGGTCAGGAACCAAGAGTCCACTGTGTGCCTGGTGCACTGAGCCTTGTCAGGGGCCTCTGGGCCACATGCTGGGACACGCAACTAGGAACTCCCAGTGCACACATTGGTCTCCTGCAAGACGCTTGGCTCTTAGCTGCGGGAGCCGGCACCCACCCCTACAACCGACTGCACTCTTAGAAAAGTCACAGAAGGCCCCTCACCAACCCAGCAGCACCCTGAGGCCACATCCCACTTGCCTGCTGGTTCCTGAGCCTCCCACCCGGTGATGGCTCTCTCCTTCGGTTCCCTACCTTGAATCCACTGGTTCCTCTCCTCATGGGACTCTTTCCTGTCGTCTTCCTCTCATTTTCCTGTCAGCAAGCACATTTCCTGTCATTTCCCTGAAATGACATATTTCCTGTCATTTTCCTGTCAGCAAGCACATGTGTCCAGCCTGACCTTGCTGATGTGCTCCAGCTGGCCCTGGACTCGAACCGCGCTGCTGCGGCTTTCCATCAGTGTGACATCTGCGAGTTACCTCCTGGGAAATGCCAGGTGATGGTAACATCAACCAGGAGGCACCGCTGAGAAACAGAACGCATAGTGCGGTGCCCAGAACGTCACGTCCTTGAACAGACGCTCCGTGTCTTCTCCTCTCCTGGCAGAGCTTCGCTGTAGGAAGGCGGCCATTCCTCCAGTGCTGCTACTTCCAACACCGGGGAAAGCAAGCTTCAGAAATGAACGGTGTCAAAGAGGCAGGACCCACCAGCAGGGCTGCCAGCGGCCGGACGACCACAGCCCCAGCATTCCCCAGCCACCATGACTGACAGCCCAGGCTCCAGAAATGCACAGCTTCAACCTTAGGAGTAAAAACCCTGCCAAGCCAACTATTCTTTTCAACAATGGGATTGGGGAGTGGGGTGTTCTAACCCTGCCTCTCTCGACAGCACAGATCATCAGATCCCAGTTCTTATAGGATTGAGGAGTGTGTGTGTGGGGGAGTGGTTCTAATCCTACCCCCCCCTTCATAAAAAAGAACTGGGATCTGATGATCCATGCTAGGTCAGTACTTTGCTTCCGCCACATGCAGTCATCCTCAGCACCAGGAAAAGTCAGAAGCGTTGAGTGATGACACCAATACCAACACGTGCGGTTCTCACAGCTCCGGTAACTGGCTGCAGAGATACAACACAACAGCGGTGAGATCCACGGACATCACCAGTCTTCCCAAAGATTGTGTTCCTGAATCTTCTGCGTTCGGAATAACGGTCTTCTTTGCCAGGGCTGAGCCATGCTTCCCTCTTGCCTGTCCTCTGCCTTCACCAGCTTCGTGCGCGTTTCTGGGCCAGTGTTTGTGCAGGTGCTATCACTTATTTCCACAGCGAGAATATACACAGACACCACACAGAAATGGGCAACCCCATTAGGAGCTGTGCAGAGAGATCTAACTCATCCGATGTGCCAAATTCCTGTTGCCATGGAAATTAAACTAACTAAACTAACGTTGCTATGACCTCATCTCTTACTGTGCCACTAAAGATCATCCGGGTAAGAGGAGTGTGCCTCTGCATAGCATTCAGCTCACGTTTACATGTCGGTTTTCCCTGAATATGGTTATGTGAGATAGAAATCAGTAAGATGGGGTGCAACATCTAGTATAGGATCGTTGTGTCTCCTAGGCTCACACACTTCCTTTAAGATCCTCAGAAAATGAAGTTTAACTCTGGCGACGTGAGTTACATAGTAACTTGTTTTGGATACTGTCTCTTTCACCATGTAAATATCAACACTAAAGAAGTTCTTGAGTTCCTTTTTAAATTGAAAGGAATTTACAAACCACAAAAGCCCCAATATTAAAGGATACAATTCAGTCTTTTTAGCATATTCTCAAAACTGCACATCAACCACTAGTATGTAATTCTGGGACTTTTTCACCACGGGCCAAAGAAACCTTGAACCCATTAAGAGTCAGCACCTGCTCCTTCCTTCCACCAGCACCTGGCAATCGCCAGCCAACTTCCGTTTCTCTCGATTTGCCCATTCTGGACACCTGTTGTGAGGAGAGTCGTACAGTGCGTGACCTTTGGCGTGACCTTCGGTGCTGGCATCTTTCACGTCCAAGGTGAGTGTAATCTCAGTGAGTGACCTGTTGACAGACACCTGGACTGTTTCTACTACTACGAATAATGCTGCTATGAAGATTCTTGCATAAGATTTTTTTTTGTAAAAATGTTTTCAATTTTCTTGGGCATATGCCTAGGAGTGAAATTGCTGGGTCGTACGGTGATTTCATGCTTAACTTTTCTGAGGAACTGCCAGACTTTTCCAAATCAACTGTACCATTTTACTTCCCTTCCCACTAGCAATATATCAAGATTTCAGTTTTCCCAAATTCACCACCATGTCACTGTCCAATACTGGGATTTTACCCATCCCAGTGGTTGTGAAGTGGTATCTCACGGCACTTTTGATTTCCATTTCTAAGATGACGAATTCTGCTAAACATCTCATGTGCTTTTTAAGGCATTTATATGTCTTTCTTTGGAGAATGTCTATTCAAATCCTTTGTCCATTTTTAAACTGGATTTTTATTAAGAGTTTTTAAATATATTCTTGATATCGGGTCCTTATCGTGATAATGTATCCTGTTCTGTGGGTTGTCTTTTTACACATTTCGTTATATGAAAGAAAAAAAACCGCATCAATATCATCATTAATCACATGAGAAAGTGGTAGACACAAGATTTTTATATTTTAATATTCACTGGAAAACTCACATGCCTATCATTGGGAATAATGTAAGGTACTTTCCTTGAGATGAAAGTCATTTTGTTCATTTTTCAGGCCACAGCTGCAAATACCTCCATCTGAAGTGGCATCTTTTGTAAGTCATTCTTTATATAAAGGCGGCCGTTAGTGGAAGAAGTGGTTCTGCAGGTTCATAGCTCAGAGGCACCAGTGCTCTCCCAAGAGATAACCATAAAATCCACAGAAGACGCACCTCTGCACACTTCAGGTTTCTCACTCAAAATATTCCAGAAGGAACCCTGAATCCCAATGCCGCAGCGGTACTGAAGCTTGCTCTCACCCACACAATAAACCCAGGGAGCTTCCCCAGTCCCCACTCCGAGGCCACAGCCTTGGTCCTCTGTCTGGTCTAGGAGGGCTCCTGCAGCTCCAGCCTAACAGGGAACGGAAGGCACCCACATGTCAGAAAGCCCTCCCAAGGCCTGGCGAGCACTTTTGTTTATGTGCCAGTCAAGTGCATTTGACAATTCTACAGCCAGCTGTACGGCAGGCAGCGAGGTATCCAGCAAATACTCAGGGCTCACGTTACTGAGGAAGGAAGGTGCACAGCGAGGTACCCAGCAAGTACTCAAGGCTCACGTTATGGAGCAGGAAGCCAGGCAGATAGTGAGGTACCCAGCAGGGTTCACATTACCCAGGAGGAAAGGAGGGTGGAGACAAGAGGGCTGGAACACTCTGTCATAACCTTTAGCATTTACAAGGCTCGCTGAAGATTATCCGATTTGATCTTAACAGCTCACAAGATAGGCAGAGGCATGACTGTTTTCACTTCATAAAAAGAGATCCCGGGAACTGATGATGACCACGTGCTCTTCCCATAGGCTCCCAGAAATCATCCTCAGATCATCTCTCAGTTGTATACATGTGGTAATATCTCAGTCACGTCCCCTCTCTGCAGGGGAATTTTACTGCCGCCCTGCTGTTCCTTCGCACCCCTGCCCTCTCCTGCATTTCAGCCATACCCACCATCCATGGGGAGTCGGCGCCACCCCACCCCCGCTGCTGCTGATGGCTTGGGTCACCCTTATCTTTCATTTCCACCTACAGGGACCTGTTCTTCCTTCAAATGCAGCTCAAACTCACTCACTGTGTGAAGCCTTTTCCAGTCATCACAACCGTCATGTGTAAAATCAGTGTATGGAATGCTTCATTTAGGAGGTGCTTATGTTGCCTCATTGGCTGTGAGCAGGGCCAAATTCTGAGCAAACCCGGTGGTCCCCTCTCCCCATCTCTGCTCCAAAGCACTTAAAACAAGGATTCCTGGAAGCAACTTTTTAGTCCAATTCACGCATGAGTCTGCCCCACACCCTGCAGAAAAGCCCTGGTGGTCGGCGGTCAGGGCTCGGGGCCCCCAGGTGGGTAAGGAGAGCTTAGTGCCCTCTCTGGACTTCTCGCTCAGAGACCCGCTGCTGGAAGGGAAGAAACTTGCATCCTCTGAAACATCCAGGCCCCGAGACCCACTCAGGAGCAGAAAACGGGGAAGGAGCCTTGAACAGATCCACGGGAGGGTAGACAGGAATCACAGAGGCTACCAGGGAGGCAGGGAGGCAGGCAGTGAGGCCTGAGGTGATGTGGCCGGGAGGGAGTTGATGTGACCAGAGGTGACGTGGTGGGGGGATGACACGGCGTGGTGGGGGGAGGAGATGTGGCCACGGACAACGTGGCCAGGGAAGGAGACACGGCTGGAAGTGACAAGAGGGGTCTCCAGTCCTCAGACTGTGCCTCAATTATGGATGACATTTTATTTAAGATGTTATATCGAACTTTAATGAAAAGTAGCAATTTAGAACCACTGTGTACATTTAAAGCGCGGTACAAATAGAGCCCGTTTCCCAAACCAAAGAACGGTGCATTGAAGGAAAAAGTAACAGCTCACCAAAAAAAAAAAAAACAAAAAAAAACAAACAAAAAAAAACTGAGTAAAGAAAAAATTCATTTAAGATCAGAAATAAAGATATCCTACAGCTCTTCTAGTCCAATCCCCACCCTAACGTGAATGGGGGGAAAAAGGAAGTACATTCTAGTCAGTCAGAATTAAAGACAAAACCGATCCACTTTACTTTCTACTGACAGAAAACAAGAAGCTCATCAAGGAATCCCTACCAACAATAGCTTTAGTAGTTCCCAAAATGCAAAATTCACCTACAAATTAAATCAACTGCTAAGTGTGTATAGAGTAATTTTTTTCATTATTGCCTTCCTCATCCCCAGGGGCTTTTTTAGACCTTGTTTCCCCCTAATTGCCTCCAACACCCAGGAAATTGAAACCCCACAAGTAAACTGTGTCTCGATTCATGCACAGCGTCCTTTGGAGCAGACAGTCCATTGCTCTAAGACGTTCTTGTCACCTAAGCACCGAGTACAGCCTGAGAACGCACAACACGCACTCACACAAACTCAGACAGACAACAGGTGAGATATGGCACGTGAGGAGGAAGACAAGATAAATGAGCTTCACCGTCACCCCAGATCCGACAAGAAGTGACACACGCAGCCTGTTCGGGTACAGGTGATTCCTAGAAAACAGCCAAGGGCAGAATTTGGAGAAGCAGCACCGCAGTCCAGGAAGGTCTGGGGGCTTTAGAAGGGAGGGGCGCCCCGACCAGGTGCTGGGGGATTCAGAGGGGATTGGTGCCCCGATCACTTCCTGGGGGGTTCAGAGGGGAGGGGTACCTTGACCACGTGCTGGGACTTCAGACGAGAAGGCGCCCCGACCGGGTCCTGGGGACGGCAGGACAAGCCCAGGGTTCCATCGTCACTTTTCACTCCCTACTCCCAAATCTCGCCCTGAAGTTGCAGCCAGTCCAGGTATTCATTTACCCATAAAATTATGTATCTGTGAGTAACACAAGTCACTAATCCACACAGATCTGAGTCCACAGATACCTACCAGAGACGCCACTGTCCCTTCTGGTAGAAGAGCAGCCCAGCGGCCCACGCTGCTAGGAAGGGAGACTGTCTCCAGCCTGACGCTGCAGAGTCCTCAACACAAAGTCTACCTTCGGGAACCATGCCGTCTCCTACAGAAGCAACTAGGGGCATGTAGGGTTTTTTAAAATCTTTTTTTTTTTCTTAAGACAGAGTCTCCCTCTGTCACCCAGGCTGGAGTGCAGTGGCTCGATCTCGGCTTGCTGCAACCTCTGCCTCTCGAGTTCAAGTGATTTTTCTGCCTTGGCCTCCCGAGTAGCTGGGATTAAAGGCGCCTGTCCCCACGCCCGACTCATTTTTTATATTTTTAAGTACAGATGGGATTTCACCTTGTTGGCCAGGCTGGTCTTGAACACCTGACTTCACATGATCCACCCGCCTCGACCTCCCAAACTGCTGGGAACACACGCATGAGCCACGGTGCCTGGCCCATATAGCTATTTAAATTTGACTAAAATTAAATAAAATTAGAAGTTCTCATTTACACTTCAAGCATTCAGTTACCCACAGGTGGCCACTGACCAGAGGCTGGTACAGATGTCACACTCCACACTGTAGAAGGATCTAGGGACGAAATGGCTCTAAGATCATCTCGACATCTTTATGTTGAAGCTACTGAAGTTTTACTCTGATTATTATAGACATCAGCATTTTCCCACTTAAAAATGTCAGTGCTATTGCAATGATCAGATCTGTGACTTCCCAGCAGCTCTTCTCTTCCTGGACAGAGAACTGTAGAGCATCTGCACTCTGCCTCCACACTAAGACATAGTAGAAGCCTCCGTGTAAAATCAGGGGGAGAAAAAAAAATGAATCCCTAGTCCACCTCTCCCCCTATGATTTTGTGAAACTCCTGTTAATATGCAGAATAACTGCCAGAGTTGCAATAAAGAAGCATCCCTTGACCAGGAAGCAGCAGGGAAGCAAGAGGAGGGAGATGCGAAGACCCTCCGTTCCCTCTGGGACCCCAGGCCCAGCCAGGACTGAGAAGGGCAGCACAGCCCGGCAGACCTGCACACCTGATGCGAACCATACACACGGCTTCCCTGGGCCTCGGTCCCCTGCTCTGCCCTCACTGGCCACTGTGGCTCTGGGTAGAGGCAGCTCCCTGAGCCCCAACACCCACAGCCAGTCCCCTCCTTGCAAGTCTCAGCTGTGCTCTCACTGCCTCCCTGATGCTTCTCATCATCATCCGCGTACCGTGTCCACTCTACCCCACAGCCCTTGCTACCGCCCACCCCACCACGGAGCCTAGCACACAGCAGGGGCCCAAGACGCCCCAACGGGCGGGCATGCCAGGGTAGGGCTTGGAGTTCCAAGGGCCATGTCCCGCATACCACCACAAGTGCCGCGGAGGCTGTGGAAGGGGTCCAGGTTTCAGGCCTGCACTCAGCTTCTCCCGGCCCCCGAGGCCAAGAACCTAGCAAAGGAGCGCAGCTGGAAGCAGGGTCCTAAACCCCCTTCCTGCTCCTCAAGAGGAAGGGGGCCTCGGGGCATAACCCCACGAGCACCTTTCCTCCTGCCAGGCTGCCTGCCACAGCACCAACACCTTCACCGCAGGGAAACCCACCTCTGTGAGGAGAAAACCAAGTACCACAGGAGCCACGTCCCCTGCAGCGTCTGCTGAGCCCAATAGCGACAGCAGCAGCCGGGCCCCCACTCAGCACACACCGACTCCGAACACGCCACGCACACCACAAGGCCGACCATCTTGAAGCTCAGCTTCCACTCGTCAGGGCCCTCTTCCAGGAGAGCTCGGCATGTCTATCTTCCCTGGGCTCACAGAAAGGAGCGTGACTCAGCCCCGAGTGTGAACAGAGTCAAGCTCCCACTAGCTGTACAGACAACCTCCCTTGCCCTGTCCTGGGAAGGGGCCAAGCGCAAATAGCCATCTTTTGCCCGCACAGGTACGGAATTCAGTCAGCTATCTCAATGGAATTGTGACAGGTCAACTCCAGGCTCCTCAGTGCTCTGGGGTTCACCTCGGGCCACTGCACCTTTGAAACGTGGCTGTGGACTCCTCTAGGGTGCTCACTTTCACGGCCCATTTCATTCAGACACTGCAGGCGCATGCCATGGTGTCAATACCCAGGACACCCCTGCCGGCATCTTCCGAGAGGCTGCTGCAGCTGCTGTGATCTGAGAACAGCCATGCACAGGCATCAAAGGGAGGGCTTCTCAAGTCTCCTCCAAGAGCAGTGGCTACAGCTTTGGAAGATGTTGCACTGAATCCTGGGTGATCCTGGCTCGGTCTGCAATCTAAGCCTAGTTGCTGGGGAGACACACTCTGTTGTAATTGGCAGAGGCTGTTGGTGGCAGCTCTACCAAGACCGAGAATGGCATCTCATCTGAGATTTACTATCCATACTTTCTATTTGATGTTTCAAAGGAAAGCATCGTGAAGTTCCAGTAGCAAGGAATTTTCTATAATCTATCACATCAAGATACAGCAGAAATGTAGCTAAAATGTTCATAGGGTCTATGCAGAGGAAGAGACGGGTCTATTTCAGGAAAAGTGCTTGCTGGCTTTTAAGAAACATAGTGAAATCCCTGCCAAGTAAAAGATTGTTTATACTTTTGCTTTGGAAGCGGAGGGAAAGTTCTTTCTTATTATTTGAATACATTAACTGTATTTAAGTATTCTGGTAGATTAAGTATCAAACATTCAAAAGGAAGTAATTCTGTTTGCTCTATTTCATTCTTTAAATGTAGCTTTCAAAAACTGACAAATATTTGGGTGCAGTGGCTCATGCCTGTAATCCCAGCACTTTGGCAGGCCGAGGCGGGTGGATCACGAAGTCAGGAGATTGAGACCATCCTGGCTAACACGGTGAAGCCTCGTCTCTACTAAAAACGCAAAAACCTAGCCTGGTGTGGTGGCAGACACCTGTGGGTCGCAGCTACTCGAGACGGTGAGGCAGGAGAATGGCGTGACCTGGGAGGCGGAGCTTGCACTGAGCCCAGATCACACCACTGTACTCCAGCCTGGGCAACAGAGCAAGACTCCATGTCAAAAAAGAAAAAAAAAAGTGGCAAACACCCCATGTCTGCCCTGGCTCCGGCCATCTCCACGGAGTGGACAGAGCTTGGGAAAAGCTCACTATGGGGGCCCAGAAGGCTGGGCCTGGCCTTTGCTCAGCAGATGAGCAAGAGGGTCAGCCACCCTAGTGAAGAAGCCCATATTTGCTATGTTACTGATGATATCCACATAAATTTCTATTTTGCCTCTCACACAGAACTGGGATCTATGTTTGAGCAAGCAGCTCGTGCCAACAGTCCCTCCATGCCATCATTTCCCTGACCTCCCCCAGAAGAGCCAGGCCAGGCAGCGTCCCCACATGGGGACTGGGTCTCAGGAAGATCCTGGTCCTGCCCCTCTTTCTCTCTCATCCCTGCAGCACCCTGGCTTGCTGTGGAAGCCCAGTAGTGCTGGCTAAACCCACGTTCACCTGGGGCATTCAGGAGAAGCCTCTGTGCAGAAATCAACTGGGAAGTAGGATTGTGTGTGCTGGCAGGTCACTCGAATGGATTTGCAGAACTCAGTTTTCAACACAGGTGCCGCCACCAAGTCCCTGAAAGACCTTTGTGAGCCTAGAGCCACAGAGCCATTTGAGGCACTCTCACAATCTCTAACAACCCTGCACAGAGGCCCTGTTTATCCAAAGGACCATAAAATTTTCCGTGTAAACAAAATTTGACATAATGAATTAAAAGTGAAGTCACCACTTCTATTTTCCATTAATCCATTCATTCAAACAAGTATCTCTTGACTGTGTGCATCAAATACTGTGGAATTAGGATTTAGTCCATGCCTTCAAGAAATATACAGCACAGAAGAAAAGGTATAGCTTGTAACTAACAATGGTGAATAGGGAAGAAATACACATCGCAGAAGGAAAGCAATAGCTTGTAACTGTAACAGTGGTGAACAGGCAAGAAATAAACATCATAGAAGGAAAGGTAGAGCTTGTAACTAACATCATAGAAGGAAAGGTAGAGCTTGTAACTAACATCATAGAAGGAAAGGTGTAGCTTATAACTAACAGTGGCGAACAGGACAGAATCTCACAGGTTCGTCAGGAGCCACCGAGGAGGAAGCCATGGTTCATATCCACCTGCAGTAGATAAATGTTTCCCGGATAAAGTAACTTTTCTACAGCGATATCTGCTCCTTATTGTTTAATCCTCCTCGATAGGGTATTAAATTATGACTTTATGTGCTGCTTATATAAAATACATCATTGTCAGGGGAGGTTATAAAATAATACTTCACACAAGCTTGGGCTGTGAATGGTGCGAGGCAACGGGACGATGTGTTCCCGTGTTCTCGAGACGCAGAAGGGGCAAGACCCTGCTTCCCTTCTCCTCCCCACCACCCTGTTCCCAGATGAGGGGCGGAGGCAAGGCCGCCGGGCAGTCCTAGATCTGGCTCCAGGGCCAGGACACCACGCCCAGACGCTCTGCGCCCCATGCAAGAAATACAGACTGTGGGGCAATCACCAATTTACCTGGCAGTGGGGAGAGTCCTTCATCAATAGCCTGTGCTTCCAGGAGCCAGGACAAAGCAGGAGCCCCTAGGAAAACAGTTCCGGGTGCTCCTGAAACCTGGGCAGAGTCACAGTCTGGCAGGAAGCACCAGTGATGCAGGTGTGCCCAAGACTGGGAGGATGGCCAGATGCCTGGAGACCAGACCGGCCTGCAGGAGATGACCACCTCTCTCTGGTTCGTTAGAGACAGACAGTCTGGGCTTCACTTTTGTATGTGGAGTCTCACAGTACAGAAATATCACAAAGGGATTAGACTTCGTATACCCCATTTTTTTAAATTAAAAAAACACAATTATTTCAACTAATTCTAAATCCAACAAAGAAAAATAAGTATATAAATGCATGCCTCCAAAAAGTAAACCACAATCTCTTTACCCATAGGAGACCCAAAATTTAGTGTACCTTTTCTTCAGTATGATCTCATTTTTTTTCAAGCCATTACTGAGCGGTCTCCTCACTGCCCCATGAGGAGGTTCATGGGCTCTTCAGGGCTCTTTGCGGTTTCATCATTTTTTAGATTTAAGGGCAGGATCATTTTCCCACACTTGCTTGCTTCCCTGATCACCAATTTTTCACAAGGACATCATTGTGCCTCAGAAAACCTAGTAACTGAACTTCATTCAAAGTGAAAACAATAAGGACATGTTGGCTGCTATGACAGCATCCTCAGTCACCGAATCTCCCTGGGGGACCACACACACCCCCAATCTCCTTGGAACCCCAGCATGCAGGTATCGCTGCGGCTGACAGGACTGACCCACCCTGGGGGAGGCATGAAAGCAAAGGGAAGAGAAGGCAGGTGACTCATTTAGGAAACTCGGGTGATCCTCTCGAGTCACGTTTCTCAGGGTGTCAGGTGACCAGCCACATGTAGGGAACCTCCTTGGCCTGGCAGGTGGCAGACTCCTGGGACCCTCCTCAGATATGTTAATCAGAGAATCTAAAGACGGGCAAACTCTGAAAAGTATCTGTAAAGGAAGGACTTAGCTCTGCTGTGAGCCCACTACACGTGGGGTCACGCAGGATGCCGCTCCCAGCGTCCAGTCTCCATTTCACCCTCCTGGGAGGAACACCCGTCAAGTCACAGAGCACGGTCTTCAGCGAACACCTTCCTGCGCGACCTCCACTGTCTCCCAGCCCTGCAGGAGTAGCCGCCGAGTAGGGGAAACAAGTCTTTGCTCCTGACCCGGCCACCTTGACGCTGGGCATAAGACCAGCACTGCTACGTCTCTGGGGAAAGGAGCGGCCCTGGGCAGGAATGCACTTGGCAGCCCCAGGGAGGGACCAGGTGTGGAGGACCAGGCCTCTGCCCGCAGACACGTCAGCACAGCATCCTGGCGCAGAACCTCCAGCCCAGCTGAGCCTACAGATGGCTGCAGCTCTGGACAACATCAGTGACCCGGGGGACTGGGCCAGAGCCGCTCAGCAAGGCTGCCCTGAATTTGCAACCTGAAGAAGCTGTACAGTCGTATGTGTACTTTGTCTTAAGCCCCAAGGTTTTGGGGTCACTTGTCACACAGTGACAGACAGTGGATGTGCACGGACTCCCAGGCCACGATGGCCTCTGCTGGCCTCACTCAGGCTGTCTCATCTGTTCCCGTGACATCACGTTTCTCAGAGCCAAAGGCTGCCAGGATCCCCTCTTTTCTTCACAAAGTCGTTACAAGCTCACGATACAAACTGAAAAAAACCAATCTATAAAATACAACGTATGACGCGATACAAGGTGAACGCCCAGGCACATACACACGCGAAACAGGCACAAGTGCGAAACAGGCGCATGCACAAACAGGTGTACATGCGTGAAACAGGTGCACGCGTGAAGGTGTACACTCGTCAAACAGGTGTACATACACACATGAAACCACCAGACATGAAGGCTGTCTTTGGGAGCCTAGTTTTTAGACATCTCCCTCACCCTTTTACATCTGCACGATCACAAACACAGCACACCACAGTACTGAGGGGAAGCCCCAGCTTCTCATGGGGGCACATGAGGCTTTTTATTTATGCCACAGGTTGCATCACTACATCCTAGAACTGCAAGGCCCCCCACTGCCAGGACTGGGTCAGGTCCACCCTGTGCTCCAAGGACCAGGCCGCCTGCCAGCCCACACGGACCTGACCCTTGGATGGTGTGGCTGCTTCTAAAACAGAGGCTCAGGCCCACCCAGAGACCTGCAGTACCTGTTATTAAATCAAGACTTGGCTGTGGGTAAACGTGAAGATTTTTATTAAACATGACTCTGCAACATTCAAAGGACCATAACTGAATGCTCTGTTTGCAGCCACGGCGTGTCCAGATGCTCATAGAGGAGGCCAGGGTGTGGGAACCCACGGAGCCCCGACAAGGCAGACTTGGAGCAGTGCGGCGCAGTTAGCACCCATTTTGTGTCGATACTTGCCTTTTATATTCAGATTAAAATAAAAAATACGCAAAAGTAGCTCACATTCTATTTCAATTCTCTATTTTTGTAGTAACTGACTGGGCCCCTTTCCCTCTGGTTTCCCAACTGAGTGATAAATAGGCCCAGCTGGGATTTGTCAAAGTCTGGGTGTCTGTTGTAGAGTAAGTGAGGGGTGTAGGGAGGGGAGCAGGAGTGGTAAGGAGGAGTGGGGGATAGGGAGGGACAGAGGGAAGGAGAGAGAGAAAGCGCCAAAGGCTGGAAGCAGGAGGGATGCTCCCTGGCAACCTCAGACTCCCCGTTCCAAGGTAACTGAGCTGGCATCACGCATGCGGTGCTGTCATATGATTTGGCTGACACACGCCAGAATGACAACAAAATGCTTCAGGAGAAGAGTAAGCACCAGCATCTTCAGATTAGGGTAGAGTCCCGGTTTCACGCTTGCCTTGTGTGACATTCTATAAATTGTAAAGATAACGCATTTTCTTACCAGCCACGCTGTTCCCCAAATACCAAGTATAATAAAGACCAGACAGCATCTGAGTACTGAGCGTGTGTCAAGCCCCGTGAGGAAGGCATCATTTACTTTGCTAGAGAAAGAAACAGGCTCTGAGAGAAACTTCCTGAGGCCAGGCAGTTGTCTCCAAACCCACCCCGCGCCTCCTGACCCTGAACGTGGAACACCCAAGTCATTCACGTGAATAATTTACCTACATGCATGTGAGATTGAGATTCAGCCCCCAGATCTAATCATCTCTGTGCAGGAATGTGTCAGGAAGGTATACAACTCTATGAGTTCGAGCTGGGGGAACAAAGGCAGGCACCCTCGACACACATGTGGTGCGGAGGTACGCGCCCAGCACAGGGGCGGACAGGAGCAGGTCCAGCCCTGCCCAGTCACACACCCACCCTGCCATGCCAGTGCAGGGGCCGCCACCGCGTCTCGGGGAAAAGCAGCTGCTCCTGCACAGGAATCTACCCTTGAAAGTGTGTTGCTGAGAAGGTTTGGACCAACATCTCAGAAATCAGACACCGTGTAACACGCTTATCTATACAGGATGCCTATGTCAGGGAATCACCAATAATTCCCATCTCGCCAATTATTTCTGGTAAATACTGATTATTCTAAGTTAATTGACGCAACACAAGAACAATATAAGGGAAATGTCAGTCAATCAGCTCCACCTGCTGAAGAGCTGGGACTAATGATGAAACCTAAGGGATCCTGGAGAACGCAGCAGGACTCCAGACCCCGAGGACCACCCCAGCCTCCTTCCACAGGAGAGTTAGTCGTGGGGCAAAGGAACAGCTTTCAAGGAATCTCAGAGGTTCTCAAGGTCTTGAAAGTTGAACGGGAATTAAATATTTGCATCTGAGTCACATGAGCACATTAAAAGTAAAATTTCTTCTTTCCACTGGAATTATGAGCCTACGGCAGCGACACTGGCTGTATCTCATGCTCGTGAGATGTTTGGGCGCAGCCTTGCGTCTCTGGTGAATCATTTATAATCATGAAAGAAGTGCTTGGGCCCTCGATCCAGGACCACAGACCCCACCAACAAGGGTCTAAACAGGACAAGCCTCGGCCTGGAAAGGCTGGTGTCCGTGGGTCCTGGGAGGAGCACCAAGGAAACTCAGGGGCAAGCCCCACGCAAGCTCGGCATGTCCTACCCCACGCAGTCGGCATCAGCCACAGTGATCTTTTGTTGTTTTTTGTTCAGGAAGGAACATATTAAAAAGCCCGGGGCCCAGGGCCTGGACTCCTCAAAGCTCTCCACAGAGCCGGCTTAATTGGCACCTTCCCTCATGTTCAAGTCAACTGTACATGGCTGCTGACGGCATCTCAGAGCAGGTGCAACACTGAGCTTTCTTGCTGTCTGGGGAAAGCAGGAATTCCAGGCCTCTGCCTTAATACCTCCCCAGAGGCTCTGGCCCAGGTGAGCTGAACTTCTCCCAGGTAAGGAGCACAGACCAGCTTCCCCCATGCCCCTCAGGTCACGCAGGAGCGGTGCAGACCCTAGCAACTTGGCAACCCACCCCAGAGGCAGCAGCCCAGCCCTATGGCCCCGGCCTGGCAGGAGGCATTTGCTGGGGCCCCTGCTCAGGGTTTAGCACAGCGAGGTCCAGCCACAGCAGGTGAGACATCCACCACCCGGCCATTCATCTTTAACCTAAAACAGACACAGGAATGTGGCAAAGGGTTCCTTCCCCTGACAAACCCGTGCTTCCTATTCTCATCTCTCCCTCCTGCCCCAGTACTGCACCCAAGGCCACCCAGCACTGTGCCCAAGGCCTGACTCCCAGTTTCACAGGGAATCCAAGACAATTATGATTTTGAGAAACTGGGAGCTACATAGAAAATGAGTCGGTAAAGCCAGTGTCCACTGATGCTCCACTCCACGCAGCAGAGAACAGTCCTCAGGATAAAACCCATGGGGCGGGGAAGACGCGATCAAGGCGGGCAGGACAGAGGAGCCGCAAAGCGGGTGGTTCAGGGAACAACACCACGTGAACACAAACCTAAAGTGCTCCGCAGCTGGAAGACAAAACACAGGAGACAGAAACGCTGACCGTTTAAAAAAAAGAAAGAAAAAAAAAGCCTCACTCTTAAGAGTCCATCAATTTTAAGTTCTTAAGTCACAATGTACCAGCACAGACTTCTCATAATGCCTGAAACTTGGTGCAGTAAACACGTGAATCAGTTCTCCCAAGTCCATCGTTTTCTTTGATGAGCCTCTTGACTCTCAGGCTGGTTTCAAAGCAAGCCCTTCTGTGTTTCTTGATGATTTAATAATTAACATACTTGAAAATACATTGACTTCCAAATTAATCTGCTAATAAAATATTAATTACCACACTGGCTGTCATCCACAGAAAAAAACACAATCACTTTCTGGTTGTAAAAACATGAGAATTCAAAGCCACTTTTGCCATCTGAACAGCTCCTGCTTTTGACAAGGGCATACCAAAGCTAATCTGAAAAACTAGTCCAGGCCATGATCGCTGGGGGGTCGGACTTGCCTCATCACCCCACCTCCCTTCTGGAATTAGACAGAACTTAGACGCTTAGTCTGATGGGAAACATTTACAATTTATTCTCTCCAAAGCTACCTGGAGGATTTCCTCCACATGACAAAGCCTTGGTCTCCACAATCCCTTATCTGACAACTCTCTTAACCAACTGTCAATCAGGAAATTTTCGAATCTACCTATGACCTGGACACCCCTGCTTCCAGTTGTCCCACCTTTCCAGACCAAACCCATGTACATCTTACATTTATTTGCTCGATTGTCTCATGTCTCCCTAAAAGCTATAAAACCAGGCTGGGCTCTGACCACCTCGGGAATACGTTCTTAGGATCTCCTGAGGGCAGTATCAAGGGCCATGGTAACTCATTTGGCTCAGAATAAATCTCCAAATGCTTCCCAGTGTTTGACTCTTTACTGACATGGTACCTTTCATGGGTATTCATCTGGGGGACTCACAATCAACCAGAGGCAGCAGTTGCCCACTGTGCAAAAGTCTCTACGGGACAGAGCCTCTGGCACGGGGACTCCAACCCCTGAAGCAGCAGCTCCCCCACGTCCCACGGCCTGATAGACCTGCACCTCCCGGGCTTCTCATTTCAGAGTCTCAGCAACAAATCTACCAAACGTGATCAACATCACAGAATATTCCTCGAGGCTTTTGGCTGTTTCTCCCCAAGTTTACTCTAGAACCAGACTGGCAACACTCGGAACAGGATGGTTCTCAGTCACTGACCCTTCTGGTAAATACACTGTCTCCAAGGCCCTTTCCCGCCAGTCACAGCTTCCTTCATGTCAGGCTCGAAGGCCACCTCCCCAAGAAGGAAACCTCTTTAATCCAGCAATCACAGCTCCTGTTCCCATCTAGAGCTTGTCTGCCAGGAATGGAAGACTCCTCATTCCAGAGATAGTAGGTGCCACAAACTCAGGGTATTAGCCACTGCGAAGGCAAACACTCATGAAATTAATACACTTTTTCCTCCTTGGATACTGACGTTTCCTTTTCTGGAGGTCAGCCAAGGCCATCTGCACGAGTCACAAGCATGATGGCTCCAGCCCCTCCTTCGGTGTCAGCAGTGTGACTCCGCTCTGAGACCTTCCTGCACCAGCCAGGCCATGCATCTGTTCCCACGACTGCTGTCAGCAGACTACAGTGATTCTAAAATAATCAGCAAACTGAGGTTCCGAAGGATGCATTTTAAAGAAAAATGTGTAAGTTTTACTGCATGAAATCAGCTACATCTTTTGCTACTCCAGAGGCTTTTTGTTTTGCTTTCCTCAAGGTTCTCTACAATGATCCTGACAGTCAAGGTTCCCAGTTACAGGCAGAGGGTTGGGCAGGCCGCGTCTGCTGTGTAACACACACAGAGGATCCACATCATAGGATTTTCCCTGTTCACCAACATCATCAGGACAAACTTTAAGCAATAATAATCTCCCTGTCTGGAAAACTGAGCTCGCTTGAGAACTAATGCAACAAATGTGTTTGACCAAGTTGCAGGTGGACCTTTTAGTGAATGAATCACTATTTCAAGGAGGATAAAGGCTCACTATTCAAAGGCATGTTTTTGTCAAGTTTTGTAATTTCAGCTTCATGCATTTAAATCATGAAGTGAGGCTTGTACCTGATACATTACAGAATCTCTACAAAATAGACAAAATTCCATTTCTGCACATTCACTCTCATTGTTTTCCATATGCGTACGGATGGTGGTAATTTAAGTTGGCATTCCAACAGGATTTCTAAATTAAACTGTCTTCTACTTTAAACACTACGTGTTAAACATTACACATTCCATTGTTCAACATTTATAGCAGGGTCTGTATGGCCCGTTTTAAAGATTTCTTCCTCACTAAAAGCAAGCGTTTAAACAATAAATGGTCTACTCTAAAATATTCTGGAGACAGAGATACATTTGTAGAGTGGACACGCTTAACACAGAAATCCACAACATCAAACAGGCACAACCAGCAGTGAGGGTGGAAGGGGCGCCATGTGAGTGCCCCTAAAGACACACACAAGCCTGGCTGCTTAAAAGGAATGAATATAGCTCAACACTCCTATGTGAACATTGATGTGTCTACTGCCTTACAGAATCCTCCTAGCTGAGCTGCAGGAATCTTCTTTGGAACCTTTTCTCACCTACACTGCCTACAGGTGCCCACTGGGCTCCCTGGGCAGTATCGTGTCTTTGTTTAGAATATCACAGTATTTGGAGATCTGTTTAATCCCAAGTCAGAGCCTTATCATAACTCTGACACCATCCCTCAGGGCTTGTGGGCCAACTTCGGCTAATGCAGGCTGCTCCACAGTGCCCTGCAGATGGGCTTGGTGCATCCACATGATTTTAAGATTTGGGGCTGCTGTTTTCTGCAGTCACAGACGCGGACTTACATATTCATCATGACTGAAGGCAGCACGTGTTTTTATGTTCCTTCTGTAATGGTAAAGTTGCATTCCACCCCCCTTCCTTAAAATTAATAGAATTTACCAAACTAGGTGAAATCAGTCTTCATGAGAAAGTGACAAACCAGTGTTCACACAATGGCATAGTAGCTGGGCATAGAGTGTACATCAACATCCCAAACTAAGCACCCATCACAATTATTCTCAACTCACAGGAAAGCTAGAAAAATTAGAAGGCTTAAAACATAATTATAAATGAAAATAACAAGAAACCAAAGTTTCTGAGGAGCATTTGTTAGCCAAGCAAGGAAAGCCATTAACCAGTGCTGATTACATTGCATTTGATTACAGCAGCCAAAGACATGTCCAGAAGAAGAGACTTTTAAACATTAGTCTTTCAGTAAGAATGGTTGCTTAACAAGTTCAGACTACTGGGCTATACCAATCGTCAATTGAAAAGCAAGGCGAACGAGTGAGAGTCATTTTCCTTAATCCTTAATGCGTCAAAAATTACCACATTGGTCAAGCTGGTCTCCACAACTTGAGACCAGGGCCAGGTCACCCCGGCCTCCCAAAGCGCTGGGATTACAGGCATGAGCCACCATGCCTGGCTGAGAAGTGTTTGACAGAGGCTGAGGGGAGGCTCCTGTCCCTTCCTGGGACGTCCACATCCCACCCAGTTTCCCATACCGACTGTGACACTCGAAGCATCACAGCAAGGACAGCTGCATCCCCACAGTTCTCGGCACTAACGCCACAGCTGTGTGAGCAGCCATAGCCCTGGAGCTGCCACTCAGCCTTATCGTGCTGGCACAAGCACAGCAGAAACTACCACGTCCCCAGGAGGGAGGAGTGCAGTCCATGGGAGTAGGGAAGAGTATGGTCCAGGGGAGTGAACAAGGAGCCTCTGGGAGTAGCTAGTTCACACACCACAAATACCTCCCAATCCATCCGCGTGCAGGGAGGGGCCGGAAACCACGCAGGAGCTACAGCGCTTTCTTCTCACAGAAGAGGAGTGAGGATACCGACTCACACATGAAATCAGAGCTAAAGTTCTACCACGGTGGGGAGACGATTCACAGACCCAAATGGGTGCAAAACAAAACCAATCATACAAGATCAGTGGATGGAACGGGATCAGAAATTTAAGCCTGTAACAAGCTTTCAGAAAAAACTTCACTTGATCTGCAAGATGGCTGCAGCTCTGCTTGATCATTTCTGCAAATCTCTAACTCGCGATGAGCCATCTCAGAGCCCTTCAAGAGGAGTAACAAAATCAAAACGCCAAGGCTTCCTCTGTATTTTACATAGCCTGCACCAGTATGGAAATGAGCAGCGGTGCCAGAGCTTTCAAGTTTGTTTGAAGTAAATTCCAGCATGAGGGCAGCATCTTTCTGGCTGAAGCAATGAGGTGGGCTCCTGCTCACCCCATGGGAGACCAGCTTTCAGCTAAGCTGCTCTCAAGGGTCTGCAAACCATGATCCCCGACCGAGCCTTGGCCAGGGAACCAGAAGTGATTTTTACACTTTGACGTTTTCACAAAAGAAATATATGCAGAGACTTCTGTGGCCCTCAAAGCATAACACGTTGCCTACCCTGCCCTTTACAGGAGCTTCTAGCTTTGCTGTCAGTTACAAAGTGTTTCTATAAAATAATGTCACTGATTTTCAAGCATGCCAGGAAAAGTCACACTTCTCAACAACCCTCAATGGAGATGCACCATGCTGTGTTTCACACAGATTTTAGATTTTTAAAAGCCAAAATAAGGGAGGTAATTCAGCTAAGTATTATAGTAACACAATTTGAGATACTTAATGATGTGTGACAACAGAATAATTGGCATTCCTGTGAGGCAATAAACTAGCTCAAACACAAAATAACAAATCAAAGCATGTTTTGGCCTCTCAAAGTGATCAGTGAAATTGGAAATAACATTCAGTTAAATGACACTAAAAAAAAAAAAAAAAAGCACAAAGAAACCAAATACTACTACACTATCACTCCTTAAATTTGTTTAACTACTGCTGCCAAATAAAATGGAGAGACTTCTTACTGCAGGGTAATAATCGGCCATTGTCATCATGAAATAGACCGCTGTGCAGGCTCAGGCCCTCCAGCCCACAAAGGCAGGGGGAGGGAGGAGAAACGATGGCCAGAAACAAAGGGACAGGGCAACCATGACCTAGTCAGCAATTGTACCCTCCCACCTTTCTTCTGGACTTGCAATTTTGGAGCCATCTGGGTTTACCTTCCTATGTCCATAAGTCAGCAAGTTCTCGAAGCCAGAAATCTACAATGCTTCTGGCAGCCAAGTCCTCTCGGCCTTCCCCCATGTTTTAGGGCCTCATCAGCTCACCCCTGGATAGTATCAATGGCCTCGGAGCTCCAGTCAACCTTGCACTCCACAGACTCAAGTATGCCAAGAGCCACTCCAGGCTGCCACTGCCATGACCAAAGGCTTTCAGAGACAGTCACCAGCACTGCACAAATCCATGTGGCTTCACCAGGCACAAAGCGGCTCCAGCATTCCATCCAGTCTGTCGCTGCTACCATAGCTGTGAGTCTAGGATGTGTCAGGAAGGGAAGGAAGACACCATGTACATCATCTCATTTAAGCTTCAGTGTCACAAGGTGGATTTTGTCATGCCCGTTTTATGGATCAGGAAAGTTTTAAGGAGGGCAAGCACAGGGTCCCGCTGACACAAGAGCAAGACCCACAGAGGCCTGGGCATGACCCCCGCCCCACGCTCCCTGGGACCTGATATCCACTCCTCCCCCCCGTGGGAGCCTGATCCTGGGTCTGCCTGAATTGCTACCATTCCTAAGACACGATTCACGTCTGCCCACCTCCTCCTTTATCTGTTTCCCGCAGCCCAGAGTCATATGCTCTTCCATCCAGACAGACATCACACTTCAGCACCTGCACCTGACACCACTTCAGCCAAAAGCTTCTCTCAAACCTCCCCCCAACACCTGCCGGTCACACAGGTCTGCACCCATCACCTTTCTCACATGAATTCTCACGTATTCCTGTGTAGCACCATCCAACTGATTATAGTCTGAGAGGAGGAAGCTCTGTAGAGAAGTCCACATTCTACTTTGCTCCCAGCCCTCCGTCTTGCATCTTGCATGAGGCAACCGATTAAGAGCAAATTCATTTCAGCACATTTCCATTTGAAGAAATGCAGAGCATAGGGCTCTGGTCATAATTAAAAGCTTGTTTCATTTGTCATTTGAAATTCCATGTACTGCTACAACAGCAGCACCCCCTCCTCACCAGGCTCTGCCCTAAGGACATCTTTCTTCCAGCCCACGACTCTCATCAGAACCCCGGCAGCGACAGCCCCGCAGGTTTCCCAGCGCCTCGGGCTGCGGCTTCCACGCTGGGCCGGCACTGACAGGACGGGAATGGTGCCCCCAACAACTACAGGATCGGAAGCTGATCGACTGCTCTGTAGAATGGAGACATGTTAGTAATCCCCGACATTTCCACTGACAGGCTGCTCAGCTAAACTGGGAAAAATCCACAAACTAGAAAGAACCCATGAGGAGGAGCACTTCTGTCTCCAACCTG